>NC_080424.1:5814883-6119860 GCF_029873635.1 Malania oleifera
GTAAGGTGAGTGCCCTGATAGTTATCAGATGTGGCCATACCCGACTGCATAACGTGTTAGGGTAGAGGGAAGCTACCTTTATGGGCGGGTAATCTTCCTTATTCTCGGGAACTTCACGGATAAGTATGTGTTGGACATTAGTGAATTTGATAAATGGTTTTAAAGCTTATAAAAGCTTGTGTTGTATATCTATACGATTATGAGAATATGTATATCAGTGTATTTTCTCAGATGAAATGATGATTTCAAAAGTAAAGTGTATTATAATTGTACTCATATGGCCACACATTGTAAATAATTTATTCCTTCTTACTGAGATATGTCTCACTCAAATTATCTAAATTTTTTAAGGTACAGAGATAGGCCAGGTGGTAGAGTTCTATGATCATAGGGAGCTGGGACCCTGATATACAGGGTGAGTTTGGACTAGGGAGGTGTGATTCCCTAGGGCTATATTGTTTTTTGGATATGAGATAGTATTGTGTATATGTGTATATGGATACTTTGGGTATTGTATTCTGAATGATATGTGTATACTGTCTTCCGCTGTTAGGTTGTATAATAAAATAACTTTTTTTACCCGGTACCCAATGCGGGTTGGGTCGTACGAATGATAGTAGGATTATTGAATGTTGTGGATTTGTGGATGTTGTGAATGAGATGTGATTATTTATTTATTATTGAAAAAAAAATTTGTACGAAAATCGGGGCATCATAGTTTGGTATCAGAGCCTAGGTTGCTAGGTTCTGTAGACTTTAGTAGATAGCGGAATACAATGTCAGAGTATAGGAGTGGATTTTGAGGAAAATAGGTGATGAGTAGACTAACATGTGAGTTAGTGGTTGTTTGAGGATGATGTGAGAATTTAGGATTCTATCTTGCGGCCTAGAGGCAGGAATACCAGGGTTGTTTCTGTGTTTTTCTTGGGGTGACGATTTCAAGAAAATCATGGATACTACCGCTGGGTCTTGTTTCTGAGTGGTGGGATTGAATCTCAAATGGGGATTAAGGTGTGGATAGAAGAATAATTTATGAGTTATTGTAGTGTCTGGGTTGTGTGATAGTGATTGTATGCTGAGATTAGCTGTTTCCTTTGCAAGATGGATCCGAGGAACAGTAATACGAATGCAGGAGGTAATGGAGCAGGACCTTCCAGCATGGGTGGTGCAGACCCTGACGCAGTGTTACGTGGCATCACTCAGCAGGTGATGGCTGAGATGGCCAGGAGCTCGGGGGAGCAGAGTTGTATGATCGAGTAGTTCATACGTATACGACCCCTATCTTTTTCTAGATGAGCGGACCCACTGGTAGCAGAGAACTGGGTTCAGAACATAGAGGACATACTAGCAGTCCTCTTATGTACAGACGAGTAGAAGGTATTATTTGCTACCTTTAAATTGACTGGGGAGGCAAAGCACTGGTGGAGGTCAGTGAGAGTACTGGAGGAGCAAAGGCCTGACCCTATAGCGATGATGTGGAGTCATTTCAGGGAGATTTTCTTTGAGCAGTACTTTCCCGCTACAGTTAAGAGTGCGAAGGCATCGGAGTTTCTGTATTTGACATAAGGGTCTATGACGGTGTAGCAGTACGCAGCGAGGTTTGTTCAGCTGTCCCGTTTCGCCCTGTATATGGTGCCAGATAAGGAGAGGAAAGTGAGGAAGTTTGAGGAGGGCTTGAGGCAGAAACTGTATGAGCAGGTGGTAGGTTTCCGAGCTCAAACTTTCTTGGAGATAGTGGATAAGGCTGTGGTGATTAAGAGCGGCATACAGAGAGGCGCAGTAGCCCAGAGCTAGAGGAAGAGGCCCACGCCTTCTGATTTTCAGGCAGGGCCCAGTCAAAGGCCGTGGAGGAGATGTGATACCAGAGGAGGACGACGATAGGGAGGAGGAGAGCGAGCAGTATAGGGCAGACAGATTGTAGTAACCCGAAGAATAATAGCATTTTAATAATAAGAGGGAGACAAAATAGATACAAAAACAAAAGGAGGTCGTAGACTTCATCGACGAACGCTCCACGTTCGTCAACAACATTGCATTTTGAGGGAAATAAAAATTTTAGAAAATTTCCAGGGCTTCGTCGACGAACACAGGGTTTCATCGAAGAAGTTTTAAAGAATTTCGTAAACGAATACAGGGCTTCGTCGATGAGAAAATACTGAGAGAGGTTTCCAGCTGCTCTAAATTTCGTCAACAAATATATGGCTTTGTCAACGAATTTTATGAAAGTCTTGTTGACAAGGTGACGTGTCTCGTCGACGAACCTGACCCTATAAATAGTGAAAACTCAGGATTTTTATCATTTTCACCGCGCCTCTCTCTCTCTCTCTCTCTCTCTCTCTCTCTCTCTCTCTCTCTACGTCACTCTCTCCCTTCTCTCTTCGATTCCGGCCCCACCAGTCGTCGGATCGGCAATCCAAAGCTACCATGACGCTCTTGGCGGAGTTCTCTACAAGTCTGCCAGAGCAGATTGTAAGGAAAACAGAGTTGGATTTCATCCCAAATTCAGGGTAAGGCCTTTTAGTCTCTTTTTGGCCTCATGACAGTTATAGGAAATGGTATAGGCAGAAAAATACTGATATTATGTTCTGACATATGTTGGTTTCAGGGTGTTTTGTAGGAAGCCTTGCGGGTGTTAGGCTTGTATTCCCTAGGGGCTTTCCAGTAGTCAAGTAAGGGAAATATGCTGTGCTAGGTATTTCTTAAAATACTATACAACTTATTTAATTATGAAAATTATGTATTTATGTATGGTGTGGCTTGTGAATATAAATATGGTACGGGTATAAGTTTTACGAATGCTAGTTTCACAATTTTACGAATTTCAGTACCATGATTATGTGAATTTCAGTACTATGATTTTATGGATTTTTAGTACCATGATTATACGAATCTCAGTACCATGATTACACGAATATCAGTATTATGATTATGCAGTTTTAGTGTTATGATTATTCAGTTTTTAGTATTACGACATATGAATTACAGTACAGTTATGCAGCATCATGGTTATTATGAATACTTCGGAATCATGGTAAATCAAATAGATATGTATAGAAATATATTATATGATATCAGACCCTGTTGGACTTGCAGCTACAGAGCACGGTACCATTGCTACAGATATTATGTTACTTTATGAGTTCAACCACCTATTCAGATAATCCGTGGTAAGGTCGACCACCTAGGCCCTTGAAGAGGTTAGGCTCCCCGTCCAGATATGGGTTGAGGTGGGCAGATCGACTGTCGGAGTACAGTGATTTATTCCTGGTTGGCCAACCAGGGTAAATCCAGCTTACGAGCCGCACAACCTTGTCATGAGGGGGCAAGTCATGACACACAGATAGCCACAAGGAACAGTTTCAGTTACTATTACATACCTATGAATTTATAGAAACAGGGACCATACTTATGTACACTAGAAGTACTTTGAATTATAACCATAATACTATTATGTTAAGCAATAGGGAAAAGGGGTGGTGTATTTTATTATTTGTACTGTACTTTCGAACTCAGTTATTCATGTTTATATGAAAACAGATTTCATGATATATATATAGTAGCTCATTTGCCGCACACTAGTAATAGCATATTTTTTCTTACTGAGCGTTGGCTCATCCCAGTGTTGAAACATTTTTCAGGTGATACAGGTAGGCGAGCAGATCAGGCTCGCAAATAGAGGGGCGACTGTAGTGCCCTGTCAGCAAAGTGAGTATAGTGGAAGATTTTTGTATTTGCCCTAGTTAGCTGAGGGTAAATTAGGGATTCAGTGATATGTGTATATTTTAGGGAACACGGTAGTACTCTGGTATTGGTTTTGTATTGTATGTAATGGTTTATGGTTAAGTTTATATGATTTCTGCTTCTTGCTGCTTAGGCATATGGTTGGGTTTACCCCCAGCATGGTATCAGAGCATGTAGAATGTTATAGTATATATATATACCCAATTAATTAAGCAGGTCGTTACACAGATGCTCCCTCCATGTCCCAGATATTGGAGAAGGCACCCAGGAGAGTGCCGAGCGAGAGAGGTGGTCTACTATCAGTGCCACCAGCCTAGGCATATCGCGAGAAACTACCAGGCACCACCAGTGGTAGCGGCTGCTCCTCGACTATACAGAGGAGGCTATTAGGCACCTTGAGGTGGACAACAGAGGAATACTGCTCCGGCATGAGTGTATGCACTAACGCCAGGAGATGCTGAGGCGGCAGAAGATGTGGTGACAGGTACTGTTTCAATACTGTCATTTAAAGCTACCGTTTTGTTTGATTCTAGGGCGACGCATTCGTTTATCGCCTAGGATTATGTTAAATTGTGTGGGTTTGACCCTCAACAGTTAGAAATTAGTTTGTTTGTAGCTACGTTGACTAGGGCTGTAGGGGTATGTAGAAAGGTGCTCAGGGACTATCCAATGTATATTCAGGGGAGGTCTTTATTAGCTAATCTGGTGGATTTAGACATGCATGGGTTGAGGTAATCTTAGATATGGATTGGCTAGCTGCCCACTATGCTAGCATTGATTGCCAGAAGAGAGTGGTAGTATTCAGACCTCTAGAGGGACAGGAGTACAGATTCGTGAGATCACGTGTGCGCACCCCACCTCAGTTATTATCTGCTCTTCAGGCACATAGATTGCTATTAGAAGATTGTCAGGGATATTTAGCCTATGTGAAGGCTGTATCAGAAGGGGAACTGAGGGTGGAGGATATCCCAGCGGTGAAGGATTTTCCTGATGTATTCCCCGAGGATTTGTCGGGACTACCTCCTAATCGTGAGGTAGAGTTCGTTATTGATTTAGTTCCAGGGACAACACCAATTTCGAAGGCACCATATAGAATGGCATTGGCAGAGCTGAAAGAATTGAAAGAGCAGTTGCAAGAGCTATTAGATAAAAGTTTTATTTGGCTCAGTGTGTCGCCCTGGGAAGCATCGATTTTGTTTGTGAGGAAGAAGGATGGCTTGATGAGATTGTGCATTGACTATCGAGAAATAAATAAAGTAACTATCAAGAATAAATACCCGTTCCCACGTATCGATGATTTGTTTGACCAGTTATAGGGGACACAGATCTTTTCGAAGATAGATTTATGCTCTGGGTACCATCAGGTGAAAGTCAGTGTGGAAGATGTTTCGAAGACAGCATTTAGAACACGGTATGGTCACTATGAATTTCTAGTTATGCCGTTTGGGTTGATGAATGCTCCTGCAGTGTTTATGGATCTTATAAATAGGGTTTTTCACCAGTAATTGGATCAGTTTATGGTAGTATTTATTGATGATATACTGGTGTATTCGAAGAGTCCAGAGGAGCATGGAGAGCATCTGAGTATAGTGCTGTAGATATTGCGAGAGAAGAAGCTTTATGCGAAGTTTAAGAAGTGTGAGTTTTGGCTAGAACAGGTTACCTTCCTTGGACACGTTATATCCAGGGGTAGTATTTCTATTGATCCGAGTAAAATTGAGGCGATAGTAGACTAGGTATGACCAAAGAACGTGCATGAGATTAGAAGTTTCCTGGGATTGGTTGGGTACTACCACAGGTTTGTTGAGGGCTTCTCTAGACTGTCAGACCCATTGACCAAATTGACTAGGAAAGGAGTAAAGTTTGAGTGGTCTGATGAATGTGAACAGAGCTTCCAGTAATTGAAGCGGCGACTCATCACTGCACCTGTGTTGACGATTCCTTCAGGAGAAAAGGGGTTTGTAATTTATAGTAATGCATTGTGATGACCCAAAAATATATATATATATATGATTAAAGTACAATAATAATAAAATAATAAAAATAGTCATTAAGTTAATATCAATACAGAAGTGTTTTTCTGTAGGATCCTTGATTCCATGTTTGATGCCTAAGAAAGACCTTGTCTTAGCGAGTGCTCAGAGACCATTGCGGCTCAGTCGCTCCCTGGAGGTCGGCCTGGTCAAAATGGAATTTCATAGGATAAACAGGATAGATACTGTTTGTATACGTAAATAAGTATATATACATAAAATAGTGTTTTGACAGACATAATTTGTAGAAATACATAATAAGATGATAATAATATAGGTATCATATGTGGGGCCCACAAGACTATGTGGGGTCCATATGAGTCCCGGAGCCACAAGACACTGTTTATATACGTAAATGAGTACATAAAACAATGTTTTAACTGATATAATTTGAAGAAATATATGATAAAATAATAATAATATAGGTATCCTATGCGGGGCCCACAAGACTGTGTGGGGCCCACATGAGTCCCGAAACCGTATGAAGGTTTTCACAAGTCTCAAAACTATGCAGGATGCATAAAATCGTATAAGAGTTATTGGAATTACGTACGATCCATTTGGGTCTCGAAATTGTGTGGGGCCCACAAGACTACATGGGGCCCACAAGACCATGTGGGGCCCACATGAGTTTTTAAAATTTAAATTTAATTCTTGTTCAAAAATAAAATAAAATAAAATAAAATAAATACTAAATATAGTTTAAAATTAATAACAATGATAATAATAATGATTAAGAAAAAATAATAAAATAATAAAATAATTAGTTAGGTAATGGATTAATTAATAAGGTAAGTAATTAATTAAAAATTTATTTAGTGAGAATGGTGGCAAGCACTCCCAAATGGCCTCCACTCAAGTTTAAAATTAATAACAATGATAATAATAATGATAATAATGATTAAGAAAAATAATAAAATAATAAAATAATTAGTTAGGTAATGGATTAATTAATTAGGTAAGTAATTAATTAAAAATTTATTTAGTGGGAATGGTGGCAAGCACTCCCAAATAGCCTCCACTCAACCCATACCTTGCCCATCCCTTGCCCATTATTTAATTTTTAAAATTATAATTTCACCCATCTCCCCACACTTTTATAAATTCTATTTCTTCCCCAAAATTTTCCTATAAATAGGGAGCTCTCAACCTTCATTTTTCACAACAATTTTCCAAAGAAGAGAAGGATTTGTGAGTGAAAGAATTTGTGGTGGAGAGAGAATTTTTGAATAAATTCTTAATCACCCACTTTTTCCGATCTCATTTCTTAAAGATAATTATTGTGTTCGTAGCACACGGTAAAAGAAGAAGGTAAGTAAATTTTGATTATGTTAGTTTCTTTTTATTTTAAATTCATACCCGAGTTTATTTTGTACGTAAATTTTAATTATGTTACTTAGTTCCACAAAATTTCTATGAGTTTATTTTTACGCATATTTAATTATACCAGTTCTATCTTTAATATACTTGCATCTATATTTGGGTTAAGAAATGTTCTAATCCCCTCGGGTAAATTTTCAGCATTTATTTTTATTCAAAAAATAAAATTATATATATTTTTAACACAAAAATTGTGTGGCATGAGTTTATTTTTACGTTACATTTTTTTATGAAAATATGAGTAAAGATGAGATTTTCACGATATTATTTTAAATTGCATAAATTATAATAAGATGATTTTAAAACCCCTTATGGCAACGAAAGTTCAAAGTTACAGATGCTCGGTACCGCAGCTTAAAGTTTATACGGATCAGAGTGCACCCACACTGTTTACAGAGTGGTTATTTATGTTAGTGGATTTCTCCTGAGTGCACACCTGGTTTAAGTCCAGGACTTAATAAGGAAAATCTCACTTAAAGTTTACGTACGTTGATTTAGTTTGGTCGGCCAGCCAGCTAAGTCCAGTTTTCGGACCGCACAACCCAGTCATGGGGGTAAACATGACTTACGGCAAACAGGCCTAAGGGTGGTTTTTACAATATATATTTATACATATTTAATTACGTGTACAAAGTTACTGATGATTTGAAAGAAAAGTGTAAGTTTACGTGAAAAGGATCATTTTGGTACTTAAATGACGATCTAAGGAAAACGTATAAGGAAAAGTATATGTATGTTTATCATTAAATATTTTTTTACAGTTTTAAAGTTAAAAGTTTAATTTAACAGTTATAGTATATGATTGTAAAAATTTACTGTTAAAATTGATGACAAAAGTTTTATGCAGGAATTTTTAAATTTATGTTTATTCTAAAAGCACTCTTGAAGTTATAGTATTAAATATTATTTTACGAAATTCTTTAAAAGCTCATTTTGGCCACACACTAATAATAATCTTATTTACTTACTGAGCGTCGTCTCACCCCAATCATATTTTATTTCAGATAACTCAGAAGGATATGTCGGAAATTAGGCTTAGCAAGCATGCGGGTGGGGATTAGAAAAAATAAAGATTTATTTGAAATATAGTATGATTTCAGGTATTTACGTTTGTGTAATTTTCTTCTTTTGAAATAAATGATTGTAATATGGATAATTAGCGCTCTGGTTTAATAAGAATCGAGTTTATTTGCTTCCGCTGTAAATCAGTAGTAAAGAGTTAATATCTCAGGCCCCTCGGGGTCGGGGTGTTACATGCATCCCATAAAGGGCTTGGATGCGTGTTGATGCAACGAGGGAGAGTGATAGCCTATGCCTCACGACAATTGAAAGAGTATGAGAAGAACTATCCTACCCATGATCTAGAGTTGGCGGCAGTTGTTTACGCATTGAAGATTTGGAGGCACTATCTATATAGGGGTAGGTGTGAGATATTTGTTGACCATAAGAGTTTAAAGTATTTCTTCACGCAGAAGGAATTGAATATGGGGCAGAGGAGATGGCTCGAGCTAATAAATGATTACGACTGCACTATCAGCTACCACCCAAGAAAGGCTAATGTGGTTACTGATGCTTTGAGTCAGAAATCAGTGGATTCATCTGTATCTGTAGTGGAGATTTAACGTCCGATTCAGATGGATCTGCAGAGGCTCGGCGTGGAGCTGGTAGAGGGCGATCACCAGGCATTCATTGCTGACTTGGTTTTACAGCCGACTCTACAGGAGAAGATTAAAGTAGCCCAGAGGAATAACGTAGAACTAGTAGAGCTTACGAGAAAGGTACAGGATGGTTAGGAACTAGAGTTCAGCATTTCAGATGATGGAGCCTTGAGGTTCCGTACCAGGTTATACGTTCTTGTCGATCCTGAGATCAAGAAAGTCATTTTGCAGGAAGCACATTGATCCCTATATACTGTACATTCATATAGCACTAAAATGTACAGGGATCTTCGAGAGTCCTTCTGGTGGAGCAACATGAAGAGGGAGATAGCCAGTATGTGGATCAGTGTTTGATGTGCCAGCAAGTGAAGGCTGAGCATCAGAGACCGGCGGGATCGTTGCAGCCACTTCATAATCTGAGTGGAAGTGAGAGCATATAGTGATGGATTTCGTCTCAAGATTATCACCAGCGTTGCATGGACAGGACACTATTTGGGTAGTGGTAGATCGATTGACGAAGACTGCCCACTTTTTTCCGATCAGAGTTAGCTACTCCATGGACAGATTGGCTGAGTTATACATCCAGGAGATAGTTAGACTCCACGGCATCCCATTGTCCATAGCTTCAGATAAAAACCCACGGTTCACATCTCGTTTTTGGAAGAGTCTACAAGGGGCCATGGGTTCTCAGTTGTCGTTCAGTACAGCTTTTCATTCTCAGACAGATGGACAGACGGAGAGGACGATACAGATTCTGGAGGATATGCTGCGAGCATGTGTGCTGGACTTTGGAGGTCATTGGATGCAGTATTTGTCACTAGTTGAGTTTGCGTATAACAACAACTACCAGGCCAGCATTGGGATGGCACCGTATGAGGCGCTTTATGGCAGGAGATGCCTGTAACGTCGCTCAATTTCTTAATATAACATAGTAAATAAAAGTGGTCAACTCGAACCTGTGGGTAGCAGGGACACCTGTCAAACATAGCGCAAATCTACGCAGCAGTAAACATAACATCCAAACATTCATCCATAATGTATAATACCAGAGCTTTCTATAATATTATAAAATAGTACTTCTATACATCCTCATATACATCAAAATATCTCTAGGAACAAACACAAAATAACTCTGATCCTATTACAAAATCTTACCCTCCTTACAGGGTAATCTCACTAACTCAACGGCGGCCTTGACCAGCCGGTCTCTCAGGGGCTGCTGAAAAATTAATTAAATTTGGGGGTAAGACACTTCTCAGTAAGGGAAAATAAATTAAATGCAATTGTGTGACAACATGAGCATTTAATGTAATTATACATATACAGTGCATTTCATATATCTATAGACATTTTACATAACATATTGAATAATCATAGGATTTCATAATAGCTGGTAAATCGTATCGCATGTAAACATCTATTATACTGATAATATTGAAAATATACCCGGGATGAATAGTTAGCTGGTGTCATGTATTACCCCCCATGACGGGTTGTGCAGCCCGAAGGCGGGACCTGACAATGGCTAGCCGACCACTGCCAAATCAAATATATCTGTAAGTACGATGGGCCCGCCACACCCTGGTCCGGACTGCCAGGTGGACGTCCACAGTCTACTGAAAGTCACATCGACTATCCATCTCCCATGCCCTTATGGGATGGTTAGCACTAATCTGAACATAGATATCTAATTTACATATAGGTACGATACTGAGCTCCTAAACTGGACTAAACTAACATCTAGGTTCTGATAACATATAGTACATAATTTCATAATTACGGTCTTGTGTCGAACATTTTATAAATACGGCCTCGCTCCGAAATCATAGTAAATGCGGCCTCGTGCCGAAATTGTAAATACGACCTCGTGCCGATAACATAAATACGGCCTCGTACCGATAACATAGTACATGGCCTCGTGCCAAAATCGTTTCAGGTATATATATTCTGAAAATAACTTCTTTATCATATATTCGTCAAACTCAATATAGCATTACTCGTCTTTTCAAAATACTTGAAAATATGCTTTGCTTGTAAAATCATTCATATCATGATTCACTTCACATAAAAATAATGTTCATGCCACACACGTGCCATTAAAGTCATACTTCATATTCTAAAATCATCATTTATAGCATCTCATACAAACATATATCATAATGGCAGTATTTTCCAAACATACATTTCATATGTGATATACAAATATTGCATATGCTTTTTTGAAAATAAATTTACTTATAATTAATAATAATTTGCATGGAAAATATCTGTTTTAGTTTATTCCCTTACCTGGCTACCGACAAAGCCCCTAAAATATCCTAGCCTAACCCCTGTAGGATTTCCTACTCAATACCCTAAAACTGAAAATTCCTAGTATTAAAGTTCAGTATTTTCGTACGTGTAACATTTTCTATAACTACCACAAAGTCAAATTTGGCTTAAAAAACCTTACCTCAACTCAGGGATGATTTCCAACTTGCTTTCACCAACGATCCGCTTCGGCAAATTTGGAGAAAACTTCCCCAGGAGCATCGTGGTGACTTCAGATCGTTGATCCGGCGTAGAACTAGCCTAAAAATGATGAGAGAGAGAGAGGGTCGAAGGGGAAAGAGAGAGTGGAGAGGAAGCTTAAAAGTGTAGTTAAAAATCGGATTTTTCATATATATAGACAGGGGATTTCGTCGACGAGCCACATCCTTCATCGACGAATTCTCACTAATTTTGTCGACGAAATTCATTCTTCATCGACGAAATTCAGTCAGCACCATAACCCCTTTCGGTATTTCTTCCTCGACGAAATTCAGTCTTCGTCGATGAAGCCCTGATGATCCCCTTTTTGTTTTTCCTTCCAAAATGCAATGTCGTGTTCGTCGACGAAGTCAACTGCCTCTTTCTGTTTCTGATTTCCATTTCCTTTCCTTTTATTATTTAAATCTCATTATTATTCAGGTCGTTACAATGCCGATCCCTATTGTACTGGGATAAGGTTAGAGAGAGACAGGTATTGGGGCCAGAGCTGATACAGCAGACTCAGAATAAAGTCAAACTCATCAGAGATAGGATCAGGACAATGCAGAGCCGGCAAAAGAGTTATGCTGATACTCGTCAGTGAGAATTGGAGTTTGACATAGGAGATCACGTATTCCTGAAGGTGGCACCGTTGAAGGGTGTTATGAGGTTCGGGAGGAAGGGTAAGCTGAGCCCTAGGAATATTGGACCATTCGAGATTCTTGAGAGAGTGGGTCCAGTTGCCTATCGTTTGGCATTACCACCGCTCTTATTTAGGATCCATGACGTATTCCACATTTCTATGTTGAGGAAATAAGTCCCAGACCCCTCCCATGTGATCAGAAATGAAGCACTGGAGTTGGGTGACACTTTAGCTTATGAGGAAGTGCCAGTGCAGATTCTTGACTGGAAGGAACAGGAGCTACGCACAAAGAAAATTCCACTGGTAAAAGTTCTGTGGCGCAACCATGCCATTGAGGAGGCTTCCTGGGAATTAGAGGATGAGATGCGCCAGAGATATCCACATTTATTTAGTGGAGTTTAGAGCTGAGCCAGTCAAGTGAATGGAATAGTACTGTAGCTTTTATTTGTATAATGTAACGAAGGACAAATATGATTTTTAGTTTTGAAATGTGAATGGTTTTGGGAGAATTTTGGAAAAGTTGTAATCTCCTAGAACCATTGTTGTAACCACGGTATTCCTCAGCCATAAGTGAGGGTAATTAATAAAAATTGGAAATGATTTCGCTAAGGAGGGAAATAGGGGAATGACAAATTTCGAGGACGAAATTTTTATAAGGAGAGGAGAATGTAATAACCCCAAAAAGGGTTATAGAAGATTAGTGGAGTGATTTCCAAAAAATAAAAAAATAAAAAAGAAAAAAATATATAATAATTAAATTTATTTTTATTTTTATTAATAAAATATATTATTATTAATATTAATTAAATATATTATTATTATTATTATTATAAACCTACCTGAAGCTTCTTTGAAGCTTCAGGTAGAATCCTGAAGATGAATTGGAGCCCCCCCCCCCCCACCTTTCTTCTTCTTCTTTATCTTCTTTTTTCTTTTCATTTCTTTTCTTTTACTCCCTTGCGTAGCCTCTGAACTCTCATTCTTTCTCCTCACGTTCTCTCTCCCTCTCCTTAATTTCGTGGCTGATTTTCCCCAGATCGAAAACCCGAAGATACCACTGGACTCCATTCGACGTTGCTATCATTTCTACCAGAGCGGATCGGTTCCCTGGGGTAAGCCATTTCCTCCTTTTTCTTTAATTTCTTACAAATTATAAGCTCAATTGACGAACGGACACCACCACAAGAATCTAGGGATGATTCTCTACAAGTCTAGCGGGACAGAATTCTCGTGGGGGTGTCGGGCCAAAACTCCAAATTTGGGGTACGGGGGTTATTAAGGAGATTATTTTTAATTAATTAGCATTAATTTAGAAATTAATTAAATTAATTAACATTAATTAGGGGCCGGATGAGCGCTGCGAGTGTAATTTTGGGACTCGCAGGCAAAATTCAGAAAATTAAGTGGGGGTATTAAATAATAGTTTAAATATTAATTTGAGGTATATGGAGCCTAGGGAAGGCTAGATGAGTATTATTTTGGAGAAATATATTAATTAATCTAAGGAAAATACAAATTGCATGAGTGAAATTTCTGGCGCCAAGGGCGTAGGCTTTGGGATCCTAGTGAAACTCTCAGTAAGTCAAGTAAGGAGAATAAATTATAACAGTCTTTTTATAAAAATTATGGGTTGAGAAATACGTGAAAATAGTGTATGTTATTTTACCTGAAATTTATTATGATATAAATATTAGATGAAATTTGTGTGGCATATGATTTATATTGACAAATGTTTACACTGAATTAGATGATTTACCTTGTGAAATATGTGATACTGAAATGTGTTTTAATATGAAAATTGAAATGTGGGAAAATGATGAAAGTAAAATATGCAAGAAATGTATTTTCTGAGAAAATGAAGAAAGGTGAAATATGGAAATGTGTTTTGAGAAATATTGAGTAATTGTGAAATAATATATGTATATGATAGTATGAGATGAGATGAATTATGAACTGAGAAAATATCATTTAAATGATGAAATGTGTTGAGAATACTGATATTGAAACGTGAGTATGTGAAATGAAAATATTGCAATGTTAATTCTGTAATATGAAAATGAGAAATGTGAAAATACGTGAAATATGAATGATAAAATGCCAATACCGCATAATGATTATGGGTATGTGGTGATAAATCTTGTTGGATGGTTATGATATTGAGCACGGTACCGTTGCTAGTGGTGTTAGTGCAACCACACGGACTCTTGGAGCGTGTGGTGTGACAGTCGATTGTGCCATTGTGTAGCGTTGTTGGGCCCCCTGAGTCCGGATCAGGGTTTTAGGCCGGCCAGTCACACTACAGATGTGATATGTGATATGATATTTGATCTAGCTGGGTTGGCCAGCCGCGGTTAGATCCAGCCTTTGGGCCTCACAACCTTGACCATGGGGGGAAGCATGGCGTGTATAGAAAGATCCTCAGGGTGGCCATGAGTTACAGACGTGATGTTGGTATATGATACCGAGGATACTCATGAGTCGGAAAGTAAAGTGGAAATGAAAAGTGAAAGAATGATAAATGAAAGAAAGAATGGAAATTGAGAAATAGAGAATGATAAAATTGAGAAATGGAACCGCGTGAGTTAATAATATAAATAATTGATGCGAAGTGAAACTCTCCGCCTGAGGGCTTACTGAGTAAGGTGAGTGCCCTGATAGGTATCAGATGTGGCCAGACCCGGCTGCATAACGTGTTAGGGCAGAGGGAAGCTACCTGTATGGGCGGGTAATCTTCCTTATTCTCAGGAACTTCGCAGATAATTATGTGTTGGATATCAGTGAATCTGATAAATGGTTTTAAAGCTTATAAAAGCTTATGTTGTATATTTATACGATTATGAGAATGTGTATATCAGTGTATTTTGTCAGATGAAATGATGATTTGAAAAGTAAAGTATATTATAAATGTACTTATATGACCACACACTGTAAATAATTTATTCCTTCTTATTGAGATGTGTCTCACCCAAATTATCTAAAATTTTCAAGGGACAGAGATAGGCCAGGTGGTAGAGCTCTGTGATTATAGGGAGCTGGGACTCTGATATACTGGGTGAGTTTGGACTTGGGAGGTGTGATTCCCTAGGGTTGTATTGTTTTTGGATTTGAGATAGTATTGTGTATACGTGTATATGAATACTCTGGGTATTGTATTCTGAATGATGTGTATACTGTCTTCCGCTGTTAGGTTGTATAATAAAATAACTTTTTTTACCCGGTACCTAATGTGGGTCGAGTCGTACAAATGATAATAGGATTGTTGACGTGGCCGATTTGTGGATGTTGTGAATGAGATGTGATTATTTATTTATTATTGAAAAAAAAAATTTGCGAAAATCGGGGCTTCACACGTTACATGGAGTGTGAGTAATAGAGAACTTTAAGAGAGATTGAGAGTTTGAATTCAATAATGCTCTGTGATTTTTTGGTGATTAATTTCTTGGGGTTAAAGGAGTATTTAGACTTTTTAGGATTAGTTTCCTTGTTCCCCAAGTTACTTGGAGTGTCCACCAAGTTTTTTTAACATTGATATTTGAAAAACTAATTTTTATTATTTTCCCATTGAAGTTTAAAAATTCAAATTCTGTGGAGTAAGTCGGCTGGATAGGCGACTGGGTAGTTCATTTCATAGAGTCAGTCAACTGGACAGGCAACTGGGTAGTTCATTTCTTAGAGTCAGTCGGCTGGACAGGTGGTTGAGGCCTCTCTCTTTGTCAAAAATTATATTCTGTAAATGTCAGTCAGTCGACTTAACCACGTTCAAAATAGTCAATCGGCTGGACAAACTAGGTTTGTCAGTCGGTTGACTCATTGTAGTTCAACATGTCAGTCAGCTAGGTAGGTTTATTCATTCTTGATGTGCTTGTTAGTCGGCTGGCCAATCTCAGTGTGTTCTGGTCAGTCGGCTGACCAATTTCATTTCCTGAAAAAACTTTCATTTTTTATTTTTAAACCTTTTGTTATTTAAAAGATTTAAATATAACTTTTCAAAATCATTTTCAATGGTTTTTCAAGAATTGGTCTCTAAGTCTTTGTATACTAAAGAGTTTCATATTTCTAAATCATATTTATATTGAAGTACTTACAAACGACTTTGCTGAATATGACTTTTAGGTACTAAGTCTTTAGGTCTCTTGAGGTTCATCTTGACTTCGAGTCCCACTTAGCCTTTAAGCTTTTCATTTGTCTTTTATTACTTTAATACTCTAAGAAGTTTTCACTTGATTGACTTTGATTTCCAGTTTACTTCCATGATAAACATAAGTGTAGTTTTACTTAATCCTAAAATAAAGTCACTCAACATCACATGTTAAAATATCTTTTATTTGTTATCATCAAAACAAGATTGAAAAACCTAGTTAGACCAACAATCTATTATATCAACTGCATGTGCTTCTGCATCATCGCACCCACTCAACATCTTGTGAGCATTGAACACGTTCATCTCCAATGTCATATTTCCAAACGTGAGCTTAAGCACTCAGTGTGACGATCTGCTTAATTTCCATTAATTTTTTTTAAACACAATAAAACCCAGTAGATCATAATCCACCTGGACCTGTGGGCATTAGGGATACATCAGAACATATAACAGAAGCTTGAGCAGCAGGAAATGTACAATCACAATATCATAAATACGAAAACATCCATCACAATACCATAAATACTAGAGTCACTAAATCCACTGTATTTCAGTATACACACCTCAAAAACAAGATCTAGAGACATTTCTCACAAAATCCAACTGTCCCTACTAAAAACTTACCCTTTAAAGAGGGCAGGTCAATATCACTAGATCAGCGGGGCTTTCCTCGCTCTCCTATCAGGGGCTCCTGAAAAGTTTATAAAATTCGGGGTGAGACACCTCTCAGTAAGGGAAATAAACTAATACTAGTGTGTGACAACATGAGTGAAATTAGGAATAGCTTCCCAAGAGGGGGGGGGTGGGTGAATTGGCTTTTAAAATTTCTTTTAATTTTTTAGAATTCTTAAACTTATTTTTTTTCTTTTAACCAATTCGTGACTGATTTGTTTAATTTGTTAAGCACTCAAGAACTTAGTTTCTTTACTTAATTTTTAACCATACAAACATCCAATCATTCAACCAAACCAATCAACTAAAATTATAAAGTAAACAAACAAGCCAATACACAACACTTATGTAATATAACAACTCAAGATGGTTGTTTGTTTATATTTGCCAAATTTGAACCAAGCCCTGTAGTGAATGAGAATTTATGCTTGCTAATGTAAAGCGCTGTATAGATGAATCAAATCACTCTTTCAAAATATTTAGAACTCAAATAAACTCTTGGTAAATTTATCTTTGGGATGTTAACCAAGTTACGTACTCCCGTAAAGTTTCCGCAAGATATGGTGTAACCAACGTACTCCTTTTCAGTTTCCGCAACCCAAATCAAAATTAAACCTTAAGTTTGTTTAATTTCCAAATATTACGTAGTATATATGATTATCAAATAAACCATCAACGCAATTTAAATATGTTGAAAATAAAGAGTAAGGGAAAGAGAGAATGAGACGGAGATTTTTACGAGGTTCGGCTTATACCCAGCCTATGTCCTCGCCCTTGGCAAACCACCAAAGGATTCACTAAACCTGTTGTGTTGACGGGTGGAACAAACCTTTACAACCTCCTTGGTTAAGGCTAGAGCCCGTCTTCTCCAAACGATATTTCCTCGTTCGGTCACTCCTTTAGGCTAGAGCTCGTCTCTCTAAGCAATATCCCCTTGATTAGCCAACGATCCAAACAATCCTTGGAACGTAAAAAAACTACAAGAAATACAAGATAAGATCTGCGTACAAGTATACTCTCTTAAAGAGTAAGTTAGTACAATTTCAACACTCTATACTTGAATGTAAAATATCAATATGAATACAATGAAGCTCAAGTGTAGAATTCACCAATATCCTTCTTAGATGAGGATTAGCAGTAGAAATTCAGAGGAGGAAGGATCAGCACTTCAGAATATCTCAGAAAAATAGTTTTGCAATGAGTGAACAAGAGATCTTTGGAAGAACAAGAGTGCTTTCAGCTTTACAAGCAGATTTTTCAATTTTTGGATGAGTTTTGATTTGCAAAACCATGTATTTATAGGCTTTCAAACTTGTTTCCATGTTGCAAAAATTTCCTTATAGAGTTTCCTAATTTTTTAGAAAGTTTGGAGCTCAAACGGCTATATTTTAAAATATTAGAATTTAAAAAATTTGTCCGTTGAACAGTGTTCAGATGTCTGACAACAGTGACTCCGCTTCAGTGTTTTGACCATAACTTTTTTTGTATAACTCCAAATTAGGTGTTATTTGTGTCAAAAGAAAGATAAGAGAAAATCGTACAACTTTCATGTTGACTACTTTTAAAATAATGAGTTTTTGATATAGAAATATTCACCTCAATGCGGCTATATAAAAACTGACAGCATTTAGGAAAACTCTTTTTGGTGTTTTTTATTCCAAAAATGATTCTAACCTTTTTAAAATAATTTTTGACCTTATAAAAATATTTTACAGGTATTTTAAAAGATATCTAGGTCTAAGAAATTAACCTAAGAGCTTCAAAATATTTCAAACGATATTTTAAACATTAAAGCACTTACATAAAGACTTCTAAGATATTAACATTCTAAGTTCTTGAGTCTTCATGCTTTGTCCTTGGATTGAGTTCATCTTTTCTTCAAGCTTCCATATACTTTGAGCTTTCTAACTTTGCCTTTATTTGGCTCTTTGGACTTTAATATGCCTTAGCTTTCAACAACTCATTCACGTCCTCATATTCTTCAAGGTTTCATATATCATCTTACATTAAAGCACTTACATAAAGACTTCTAAGATATTAACATTCTAAGTTCTTGAGTCTTCATGCTTTGTCCTTGGATTGAGTTCATCTTTTCTTCAAGCTTCCATATACTTTGAGCTTTCTCACTTTGCCTTTCTTTGGCTCTTTGGACTTTAATATGCCTTGGCTTTTGACAACTTATTCATGTCCTCATATTCTTCAAGGTTTCATATATCATCTTTAAATCCATGTTTTGACTCATTTAAGTTTCATTTGATCTTTGTGAGCACTTTAACCTTGCTTTCTCATATATGAGCCCTGAAATATCATTACTCACACAAATATATTAAATTTCACTTGTTTGTTATTATCAAAACAAGATAACAAGATTTTAAGCCTTGTAAGGCCAACAATGAGTATTCCGTGTTATACATATACCATACAAAACATATTTTGTAAACTGTTATGTCGAATCTGGAAAAACATATATATCATCGAAACATGGCAGAACATACTGCATTTCATAAACGTATATCATCTCATATAATAATAATATGAAAACAATCCTAGTAGGTTAGTTGGATGTTATCATGTATTACCTCCACATGACTGGGTTGTGTGTCCCGAAGGCGGGACCTGACAATTGTTAGCCGACCACTGTCAAGTCAAAAGTACAATCTGTAAGTCTGATGGGTATGCCATATCTGGTCCGTACACCAGGGGCGCTCACACACTTCTTAAAAATCACATCGACCATCCAATCTCACACCACTTTGTACAGTGGCGTTAACACAAATATCATGATCATGATGACCATGGACACATAACAACGGTACTGTGCAAGTGCTAGCTTAGACCAAGCCAACCAGGTTCTGATATCATATAACATATACTGAAACCGTGATACATGGATATTTCATATCATTAATTATCAAATCAATCATATCATTTTGCATATATACGTATATCATGAAAATCATTGGCCCATACGCCGGTTTTTCACATTTTACTATAGCTCGGCTCGTATGCTGGCAAATCATACACATAGCATAGCCCATATCATGGCAAATCATTTCCATAGTTCGGCCTGTACACCGGCAAATCATACACATAGAACAGTCCATACGCTGGCAAATCATATTCATGGCACAACCCATACGCTGGCAAGTCATACACATAGCTCAGCTCATACGCCGAATTTCCATTATAAAAATTTGTATTATAATCACATTTCCAGAAAATAGTATTTCACAACAATTTCTACTCATGCCACACTAGACAGGTTTTTCGTATATTTAATATACCATCATTTTCAAAAGTATTTTTCCGAATATAAATCATATATATAAATATATTTATTTCCCTGAAATCAAATGCTATATATACATACATTTTCTTAAAAGAACTAGCTTAGTTTATCCCCTTACCTGATTCTTGAAAAGCCCCTAAGAAAATCTGTCCCGCACCCGTAGGGTTCCCTACTCAATACCCTGGAAACAGCATTCCTCAAAAGTAAAGTTCAGTATTTCTATGCATACACAATTTTATACAACTGTCAAATAACCAAATACTGAGTAGGAAGCCTTACCTTGGATTTGGGATGGTTTCCAACTCAGCCCCACCGACGATCTGCTCTGGCAGACTTGTAAAGAACTTTCCCAGAAGCATCGTGGTTTTTTCAGATTGTCGAATCGGCAAAAATTTGACCCAAAATCTTAGAGAGAAGGAGGAGAAACCGTATGCGAAGAGAGAGAGAGAGATTCGGCACAAAAAAAAATGACTAAAAATTCTCGTTTAACCTTATTTATACTGCGGGATTTGTCGATGAGCCACGTCACCTCGTCGACGAGTCCTGTAAGAAGTTCGTTGACGAACTTCAACCCTCGTCGACGAATTTCAGGTTTCCACAATTCCTCTCTCGGCATCTTCTTGTCGACGAATCCTGTCCTCGTCGACGAGCTCCTCTTATACCCTCGTTGACGAGTCCCCTATGTTCGTTGATGAGGAGTTGAAAAATTTCTCGGGATTATCCCATCCAAAATGCAACGTCGTTGACTACTTCCTTTTGTTCCTGTTTCCATTTCCCTTTCCCTTTATTATTTAAATACCATTCTTTGGGTCGTCACACTCCGTTTCGACAATTAATCAAGGCATTAGAAGTTGCCAGGAATGGTCACCCAAGAATAAAAGGGTCTTGGTATATGGTGGAGATAGACTGTTGCTTGTCCAAAACAACAAAGGCCACTGGAACTAGTACATCCTCAAAATATTCTACTTACCCTGGTTTTGGGATTATTCCTGAACTTCTCAAATTAACATTTCACTCTGAGCTATGTTGTAGAGAATCTTCCCAGGATCACCGTGGTAGCTTCTGATCGTCGAACCACGGAGAGACGAAGTCGAAAACCTAGAGAGAAGGCAGAGGATACGTTTTATAGAGAGAGGGAGAGAGAGAAATGAGCCTGAAATTTCCCTAGAAAATATGATTTTCGGATCTATATAGAAAGCTTGTCCACGTGGACTCGTTGACGAGACAACGAAGGGAGCTCGTCGATGAACACCTTCTCCTCATCGACAAGTTTCAGGCTTTGAAACAGTCCTCTCGGTAATTTTGCATCAACGAGACAAGCGTTCCTATCGATGAGCCCAAAAGCCCTACTCGTCGATGAGTACTTCTACACTCGTCAACGAGACCCTACTGAAATCCCTTTTAGAAATTCTTTTTCCTCTCCTTTCTTTATTATTTAATTATTATAATTCTTCGGGTCTCTACAGCCTTATGTGAAAATTTCCTCGCTGAAACCCGAATTGAGCTTATTTATAAAGTGCTGCCTCGTCGACGAGCCACGTCACCTCGTCAACGAGTCCAAGAAGGTGGTTTGTTGACAAACACTTACTCCTCGTCGATGAATTTCAGGCCTTGAAATCAGTCATCTTGGTAATTTCTCGTCAACGAGACATGTGTCCATGTTGACGATCCCAATAAGCATGTTCGTCGATAAATGTTCTGCGTTTGTGACGAGAACCTACTGAGTCCTCCTTTAAAATTCCCTTTTCTCTCCTTTCTCTTATTATTTAGTTGCTATAATTCTTCGGGTTTTACAAATGATCCTTCCCTTTTTTAATCTTATTAATTCTGCTTCTAATGTCATAGTAATGAAGCTTGTTGAACTCTTTGAAAGAAGTATTAAGAAGCTTTAGCTTTTGATAGAGAACAAACATAAAGGTCCTATACAACTTAGTCCTCTATACTTTAGAAACAAGTTCCTTAAAATTCTTTATGCTCAATCCAACTGTTACGAACTAAAAAACAACTTTTAAATGTACACTTTAGTTAGAAAATAAACTAACTAGTATTTGAAAATTGTTAGAAAGCCCATGAGAAAGAAATCTTATAACATTCCTAGAAAAACTAGTAGAACAGAATTTGAGATCATCAATTTATCTAATTTCCTTGCAATAAAACCTTCCTCTCTTTTATTTGACTAAGTGAAAATAGGAACTGGATAAAGATAGTCCTCCAATCTAGAAGAATCCAAGGAATTTCTAAAATCCTCAACCCTAGTCCAATTTCCAACAGAAATACCATTTAAACTTCGAGAAGCCAATCTAATTGTATCGAAATCTCCCAAAACTAGTCATTGATAGTTTTGAATTCTGTTACCATAGATCCTCCCTCTCTTGATTACTATTTGAACAATATACAAAATATATCCAACATATAATAGATTTTTGAGATAAATTGATGGAGAAATTTTACTAACTAAAGCCTTATCTTTGTTCATTGTTCCAACCTTTCCTGTATTAAGAGCATAATTTCCTAAGCCCTCCTCTGAATCCAATATGTTTTCAAGAATTGAGAAGGAATTCTTTGAATTAAGAACAGGAGCTGGACCGAATGAATATATTTTCCGTTTCGTTTGAACATTCACCTTTCTCATAAACATATTTGTTTTCTTTGTTTTAAGAAAACATTCATCTTTCACATATCCTCCATCAAGAAAAACCTATACTTTAACATCATGTACATTTGAAACAAATTCAACTTTATGACTATTTACTTCAATAATTTGCTCCTTTTGATACGGGGAATCATCATAGTTAAGATAATTTACAATATCCAATATAATCACTGAATATAAGAGATTTTTAATTGAATTCCATATAAAAAAAAATGCATATTAGATGTTTTAGAATTTATTTAATTATATCATGATTGCATTAGGAAAAATATGCTAAAATGTCAAAAATACATGTTTTTGTCGAAGTTCATGTTCAGGCGGCCGATTGGTCTATGTAGGCGGTTGATCGACCTCTCCTTCATTTAAAAATGTAGTTGTTGGCTATAGGTGGTTGATCTACCTTGCAAGTGTAGTCGACTGCCAACTCTTAAGAGTGCACATTTTGCACTCTCTCTTGATTTTCTTTGGGATTTCAAGTAAAAATAAAACTAATACCAAAGGAACCTTTAGGAAATAACTTTGGGCGCAATTCCCAAACATCATTTTTCTTGTAATATTGCAGTAGCTAAATTGTATTAAAAATTGTATTAGTTTCTTGCAATGTGCTTAATTTATTTCTATTAGGATATTGGGCTTTCTAAAAAAATTATTTTTTCAGGCACAATTTGGAACTCAAAAAAGGTAATGACCGAAAAGATTTTCCACAGGGCCTCGTCAACGAACACAGGGAGTTCATCGACGAGTGCATAAGGGGACCTCGTTGACGAAGCTACGCCTCGTCGATGAGAAGATACCGAGAAGGGTTTTTGGAACAGTCTGAAATTCGTTAATGAAGGAGGAAGTTTGTCGACGAAATTATTAAAGGACTCGTCGACGAGGTGACGTGTCTCGTCGATGAATCCAGCTCTATAAATAGTAAAAACTCGAATTTTTCTGAAAAACTAGCGCAACAAACCCTCCCCCCTCTCTCTCTCTCTCTCTCTACGCCCCTCTCTCCTTCTCTCTTCGATTTCGGGCTCATTTTACGCCGGATCGACAATCTGAAGCCACCACGACGCTCCTGGCAAAGTTCTATCCAAGTCTGCTGGAGTAGATCGTTGGTGGAGTTGGTTTGGATTTCGTCCCAATCTTAGGGTAAAACATTTTATTTAGTATTTGTCTTTCCCTCAGTTATAAGAAATACAATACACAAAGAAATACTGATGTTTTGTTATAGGGGATTTGATTTTCAGGGTCTTGAGTGGAGAACTTCGCGGGTATAGGGCTAGAAATTAGTGGAGGCTTTTTGGTGTTAAGGTAAGGGAAGTATGCTATACTAGGGTTTTAAGAATATTAACAGAGATTTCATAGATACATATATACTAGTTATTATACAGTTCTTACAAAACGATTGTTTTAATGCTTATGTGGCCTGAGTAGATATTTACCTAATGTAAAATTTATGCAGTGCTTCAGCATATCATGTTATATAACATATACATACAGATATTCACAGATAATTAACAGACGGATTCATATAGATTTTATTCAGTTAAGTATATTATAGTTTTTACAGAATGCTATGTTTTCCTAAATGCCATAACACATAACTTATAAAGACAGATTATACAATTATAGCATCGAAATGCTACAGTTACTCAAATATTATAGTATTTATAGTACAAAATTATAGCGTTATGGTTATTTTGGAAACATGATGAAAACAACAAAGATATATATATATATATATATATATATATATATATATATAAATGTACTTATATAGTATCAGATCCCTGTGGAAATATTACAGTCAGACACAGTTTACAGACCATGATACCGTTGCTAATACAGATAGAGTGCAACCACATATCTCAGATAATGTGTGGGTACCGTCAACCGTGCTCAGAGAGTATGTAGCTCCTCAGTTCGCTGGATTGAGGGAGCCGGTTTGACGAGGTAGCAGCCAGTCCCGAGCCTAGAAGTAGATGCAGTTTGGCCGGGCTGAGGTAGTGTATATTATATTGACTTATCTGGAGGGCCGACCAGATTAAGTCCCGCCTAAGGGTAGCACAACCCTGTCATGAGGGGTCAAATCATGACATATAGAGTTTCAGGGAAAGAACAAAGTTATGTATACGTATATAGTTTTATAGTTTTTATCGTATATAGTATGTTATAGTAGTATGAATGATAGAAAGCTCAGATGATACAAATGTTTTAAGCTTTTATACATGTGTTGCGCCAGATCATGTAGATTAAAATACTATTATTACACTTTTATGACTCGGTTGCCACACACTAGCAATAGCATATTTCCATTTATTGAGCGTCGACTCACCCCATTAATTTAACATTTTTCAGGTGAGCCAGCTTGGCGAGCAGATCAGACTCGCAAATAGAGATCACTTGGTCACCCTAGTTATAGGATAAGTTTTGTGTAGGGTTTTGTATTTTTGGGTAGTTGACACTGGAAAGAGAGAGGTATTATATTGCTGTGGTTGAGAATACAGAATTCTGGTATTGTCTATACATGTATATGTGGTTATGTGATTTATGTTTTCCACTGCATAGGTGTTCCCATTATATTCGAATATTAAAGTAATTTGCAAAAAAAAAAAAAAAATTCAAGAAATTTTGAGGATGTTACATTTTTGTATCAGAGCCTAAGTTGTTAGGTTTTGTAGACTCTAGAGTGTATAGGAAAACAATACCAAAATATAGGAAAATAATTTGAGGTTTTATTCTGTGATCTGGATACAGGATTTTCGTGGTGGTTTTTGTGTTTTTCCAAGGGTGATGACTTCAGGAAAGCCATAGTAAACTATCGAAGAGTTATGTATTTAGGTTATGGAATGTGATTTGGGGTTAGGATCAGGAGGGATGGTTAATAGAGAATTTTGAGTTTTAGTTGAATAAGTTAGGTTTGTAGGGAAATAGAATTCTAAAAGGGTGTACTATGTGTTTGCAGGATGGACCCAGGAGGCAGTAGTGCTCACGCTAGTGGGAATGATGGTGCTAGGCCTTCTGATGTAGGCGGTGCAGATTCAAATGCTGTGGTACGTAGTGTGGCTCACCAAGTTATGGTTGAGATAACGTGGAGCTCTAGAGAGTAGGGAGGTCCATCTCCAGTTCAGGGATGCACCATAGAGAAATTCATGAAGATGAATCCTCCAGCTTTTTCTGGAGCGACTGACCCTGTAGTTGCTGAGAATTGGGTACAGGAAGTAGAGAAGATCCTGACAGTTCTTCACTACACTGACGAGCAGAGAGTTCTATACGCTACGTATAGACTGGCAAGGGAGGTTGAGAGATGGTGGACGACACTAGACTATTGGAGGAGCATAGGACGACTCTAGTGCCGTTGACTTGGGCCCGTTTTAGGGATATATTCTTTGATAGATACTATCCTATTTCAGTTAGAGAGGCTTGAATTCAAGAGTTCCTGAGTCTGTCCTAGGGTTCGATGACAGTCCAGCAGTACGCGGTGAGATTTATTGAGCTCTCGCGTTTCTACCCATAAATCATCCTCGATGAAGTAAAGAAGGCCAGAATGTTCGAAAGGAAGATATCTACAGGCAGGTGGCGGTACCGAGGATCCAAAATTTTATAGAATTGGTTGACAGGGCCATTATAGAAGAGGAGAGTCTACCGAAAAAGATTGAGACACAGAGTCAGAAGAAAAGGATCACACCCTCGAGCTTTCAAGCGGGTCCCAGCCGAGGCCCTTTGACCGGTGCAAACTACAAGTGCACAATATCATAGTTTTATAATATAATGATGTGTAGAGTATCGTCCTTAGGGATTGATGTCTTAATTTTTACCAAGTACTGAATTTATAATAACCTTGATTTTATTTAGAAAAATTAATAATTTTAGACTACGAAATTTAAACAAAACTACTTTAAATAAACTATTCAAAAGAATTTAAAACTGGATGCCGCTTATCAAATTACTGATGGTGAAAACTTCTAGGAAATCGATTTCACCTAGTTTCTCACTAGGCTTTACTCATCTAACCAATTCGAATTCATATTCTCTGTTTGTTAGCAAATCTCCAATTTTTCAAAAAACCTCTTTCGATAGTCAATCAAAACCTATTCTTTTTTATTATTTAACATACGATTATGCGAATTAATAACGCAAGAAAGCAATAAGACCCTCAATTTTTAATGCTACGTAGGTTCATACAAGTCTTTCGATCTCTATATTTACCTACGCTGAATTATCCAAGATCTATCCTATAATCCCCCCTTTCGGTAGCAAATCACAAGACTAAAATCATTTAATTAATGGCCAGTTAATTAAAAGCATTAGGAACAAAATAACTCAAACAAACATGAATGAAAACAACTTTAGATTAGCACCAAAGAGCAAGCATAGTTCAAAACTGGCTACATCATTTTCCTAAAATACAAAAATTTAGTTCATTCGGAAAATTAAATTCAACATAATAGATTTCACCATATTTTCTTCTATTTGGAGCGTACGGGAAAAATCAACACTCACAGCACCACCATCGCTTGTTGCGAACACCCCGAACACTGTCGTTGTTCGCCGCTTCTGGTTCCCGAAAAGATTTTAATTTTCTGCATGTTGCCAACTCCTTCCTTGCTGCTATGTTTGTTGAACTTCAGTCGCACAATTGTTAGAAGAAAATCTCAAGAAAAAATTCTCCCTTTTTTTTTTTTCAAATTTTGGTGCGGCCTCCCCCTATTCATGTCCCTTCTCCAGCGCCTACTGCCCCCTTTTCTCTTCTTGCGCACGGCTCCCCCCTAGAAACCCTATGCCTCCTTTCCCATTTGACTTTTCCAACTTCATTTTTCTTTCCTTTCATTTCTTTCTTTCTTTCCTTTCTTTGCCTTTCTTTCTTTCCTTTTCTTTGTACCCAGCGCCTCACCCTGCTGAGATGACCCGGTTGCATGGCCGGCTCACATCTCATTTTTTTTTTTTTTAGTTTTTTTTTCTTTTTTCTTTTTTCAAAGGTACACAAACTATCCTCTTCCTTCAAGACCATTTTTGACCCTTATACAGCCTATAACTCTCAAAACTTAAAACATGAAAGGTGTAGAGCTCTTTTTAAGCTTTTCGTAAAATTTTGAATCGTCTCGATCGGAGCTTGGATGAGAAAGTTACGCCAAGATTACGAAGAATTGTTGAAAAAGTCTATAAAACGGCGTATGCTAAATTCACATCTGATTTTGATCTTGATGCATCTAGTATTTCACAAAATGCAAAACATGAAAATTGTAGAGAATTTTCTTATCTTTCTATGGCATCATAAATCATCTAAATCGAAGGTTGGATGAGAGAGTTACGCACATATTACAAAGTACCATCGATTTTTAGCTTCCAATAGTTGCCCTACAATAAAAAGTACCAAAATTTCATAAATTACTCAATAAAATCCAAATATTAAAAATAGAACACAATGTTAGAATAATGAGAGTAATTAGGCATTTAAATAAAAAATATAATTCGTAATGCATGAATTAAAGCACCTAATTACGCAATTTAAGCGCGTAATCACACCCCCCCAACTAACGTTTTGCTAGTCCCTAGCAAATAACGTGAATGCAATTCAAGGTGGTACCCACAAATTTCAATGAATGAACGCACATGCAACACAATCATACCACTTTGCATATAGGAATATCACCAAATTACACACAAGCTCATTTATACACAATGCATGCAACTTCGAAGTAAGTTATTCATACAAGTCTCATCATTATATAATTATTGAGAACAGTAAACTCACGTAAAATTAACCAGTAAGCACAATTCAGAGTTAATGTAGCCATATAAATTCGAATATAAATATGTGAAATCTTGAAGCATGCGTAATGTGTGTGACTCGTTATACTCAGCATATCCGTGGACACCTAAAGAACTGTCGTTTTGACTCGGCCTAACTGGTATACCCTCAAAAACACTAAAAAATGATGGTTTCACTCGCCATATGTGAGGAGGAGTGTCATGATCAAACATACCACATACTGCAAGGAACAAATGCTAAATGTCTGAAGTGAACTAGTCTGAAAAGGATCTAGCCTATTTACGAGGTGTCGGGTCCTTCACCCTAACATCTTTTCACCTACTCGTCATGTCCAACCAAGACCACCCTAGATCAACTTATTCACAAACTAGGCGTGAATACATCTAAGGCATTAGGCGGGTGAAGAGTCTTCATGTGTGGAGAACATGTGTCGTGTCTTTGACTTTTGTTGTAGTTGTGTGGAGCAAGTATTAATCTTTCACCTCTTCTGGGGTATTTCTATTTCTCTTTTTCTTTCTTTTGCTCATTTTCAATTTCTTTCTTTTCATAGTCAATTAGGACAATCATAACACTTCTTTTATTGTTTTCATACCACCCATATGCATTAAGCTTGAACAAGAGTCCACGAAATAAGTTTATTTCTAGAGGTGGCTCAGCTTTCACGTCTTGAGTAAGCTACAAGACCTAGGTTTCTATCTCCCCACTAGATGTCACCTTAAGGCTAGAAATTCAAAAACTAAGACTAGTGTACAAAGAATATCCAAAAAAAAATAGGGAAAGTTGAGTTTCATGAACTTTGAGTTGACGTCAAAAACTCAAAAGAATGATAAATGGCTCAACAATACCTCACAAGGTGTCACAATCGCATGGGTGCTCTCTCAGTGTTCATAAAGAACCCTAAGTGCTAGAAGTCATGTGAACATGTATTTTTATTTTTAGCCTCAAGAGATACCATATAGATACAAGAGTTTATATGGCCATATTAACACAATTGCACTACAAATAAACTTTTAATGAGTCCTAGTTTAGCCATATAAATAGAAACTACACATAAATGACCCAAGTGTGTACTCCTAGGTTATATGCAAGTATATGAAGGGCATGAGTAGTGTCACGCATGGGCTAATCACCCATATTCACACATTTTTTTTTCCAATGTTATTCAAAAATGAGAAAGATTGAATAAAAGAAAGAAACTTCCCTAACTTATTGGTGAATCCGTAAAGGAATTAAGTTTTCAGCTCTGTACTCGTGCCAAATAAACCTGCATCAAAAATCTAATTTATTCAAAAGTGCATAGATAAATTAATAAGGTAATAAAGATAAAAGAAATAAACAAAAGAAAAACTCTTTGGGTTGCCTCCCATAAGCGCTTGTTTTAACGTCTCCAGCCAGACGTTTCAATCTTCATCAACCAGGATCTCCAAGAGGAATAAATGCATAGTTCCTCTCCATTTGTTCTCCAAAATAGTGCTTCAATCTCTTACCATTAACTCTGAATATTTTCTCTGTCTTGTCCTTCAAGTCTATTGCTCCAAACGGGAAAACTTTGTCAATTGTATAAGGACCTGTCCATCTTGACCTTAACTTACCTAGGAAGAGTTTTAATTGTGAGTTGAAGAGTAGAACCTGTTGTCCTGGAGCAAACTCACTCCTAAGAATCTGTTTGTCATGCCACTCCTTCATCTGCTCTTTGTAAATTTTTGCATTTTCATACGCATCACCTGAGAATGCATAGCGAAGATGCTTAGGGGATTGTTTTAACTTTGGAGATATAGGTTACTGCATCTTTTCTTTAGAGATTATAGAATCCGTCTTTGCTACCATAGGATCTAGCCTTCCCACACGCTGCTGTGTTGTAATCTGCTGCAAGGATCGTTCTAGGTGATCAGTTGGTACATCTTTTTGAAAGAATTTTTCTACACCTTGCTGAATGACATCTACCCGGAAGCAAGTGCTTGGATCCTCTGGGAATCTCATGTCTTGGTAGATGTTGAACATAACCTCTTCCTTGTCCACTCTCAATGTTAACTCACCCTTTTGAACATCAATTAACGACCTTCCAGTGGCCAAGAATGGTCGACCAAGAATTAGTGGGACTTCTTGGTCTTCCTCCATATCTAACACCACAAAATCAGCAGGAAAAATAAATTTATCCACCTTTACCAATACGTCTTCTATGATTCCACGTGGATACTTGATGGATCGGTCTGCTAGTTGCAAAGAAATGGTTGTTTGTTTCATCTATTCAAGTCCCAATTTCTTGCAAATAGAAAGTGGCATAAGATTAATGCTAGCACCAAGATCACATAAAACTTTATCAAAAGATGAATTTCCAATAGTGCAAGGCAAAGTAAAACTCCCTGGATCTTTTAATTTTTGAGGCAATTCTTTTGAAGAATAGCACTGCATTCTTCAGTAAGCTTCATTGTTTCGAACTCCTCCAACCTTCTTTTCTTTGAAATGATCTCTTTTAGGAATTTGACATAATTTGGCATTTGTTCCAAGGCATCTGCAAAATGAATGTTTATGTGAATTTTCTTAAAAATATCCAAAAATTTAGAAAATTTCTTATCTAATTTTTTCTTTTGAAAGTGTTGAGGATAAGGAAGTGGAGTAGAGAGAATAAGAGGATTGTCAGGAAATGAAATTGCTGGAAGCGTGTTTGTCTCTCTTGGTGTATCATCCACAATCTCCTCTTCTTCCCCTTTATTCTTGCTTCGGCCATTCTTTTCAGGTGTAGGTGTGGACATGGTTTTCCTTGCTGGTGATTTCTCAATTTCTTTTCCACTCCTAAGTGTGATGACATTGCATTGTTCCTTAGGATTCACTTCTGTGTTACTAGGAAAAGTTCCTCTCTGTTGGGTATTTATGGTCGTGGCTAGTTGCCCAATTTGCATTTCAAGATTTTTCATGGCGACTCCCATGTTGTTACAATGAGTCTCAATGTTATCCAGCTGTACATCAATCTTTTTAAACCTTGCTTTTGTCTCCTCAACAAGAGATATCATGGCATCCTTAAGTGACATCTTCTTCTCACTTTGTTGACTATCAAATCCTGCAGGAGGTTGCAGCACATTTCTTGTATTTCCATAGGACAAATTCTCATGATTTCGAAGCCCAGGATGATAATATTGTGGCAAAGGATAACTCCGATAGCTGTAGTTCCGATTGTTGATGTATTGAACCTGTTCAGGACTTGCTTCATTGCTCGGATCTATCCTACTTGTAGCTGCCACATATTCTGCACCTTGTGGTATCCTTTGGGTGGTCAACGCTGAAATCTGATGAGACAGAGAAGCAATTTGAGCTGAAAGTGCAGCAAACGGCTCCAATTCATGAATTCCAACAACTTTCTTAGTCATAGTTCTTTCAGTTGGCCATTGATAGTTATTAGAGGCCATTTCTTCCAAAAGAGCAGTAGCACCTTCAAGTGTCTTTGACATCAAAGTTCCCCCAGATGCAGCATCAACTAAAGTCTGTGTTTGCCCATTCAACTAATTATAGAACATCTGAATTTGCAACCAATCCGGCAATTCATGTTGTGGGCAGCGTCGAATCAAATCTTTATACCTTTCCCATGCTTCATAGAGTGATTCAAAATCATGTTGCTTGAATTGACCAATTTCACTCCTTAGTTGGGTCGTTTTTGCAGGTGGAAAGAATTTAGCCAAAAATTTTTCTGCCATGTCCTACCAACTTGTGATACTCCCATGTTGTAGCGACTGTAGCCAACCTCTTGCTTTGTCCCTCAAAGAGAAAGGGAATAATCTCAGTCTAATGGTGTCTTCAGTAACACCATTGATCTTCACAGTATCCCAGATCTCTAGAAACATCGTCAGATGGATATTGGGATCATCAAGTGGTGATCCACTAAATTGGTCCTGCTACACCATGCTGATTAATGCGGGTTTGAGCTCAAAATTTTTGGCATTAATGGGCTGGTGTTTGATACCCGAATAGTTGTCATTCACAACTAGTCGCACATAATCCTTCAAGGCGCGTGGTTGTGCATTATCTTGTCCATTCTCCATGGCTAGTACCCTTATTTTCCTTAGTGCTCTGAGTGTTCTTTCAATCTCCGGATCAAAAGGAATAATGGCCCAGGTTCTAGCACTGTGTATCCAACATAAAAAACACACCAGAAGTACAGAAAAAAAGTAATAAAATAAAATAAAAAGAAATAAATAAAAATATATAAAAAAATTCTAAATTAAAACCAAGATTACTTTGTATCGATATTGGCAAAAATAAGAAAAACTCAATCCCCGACAATGGCGCTAAAAACTTGACTGGTGCAAACTGCAAGTGCACAGTATTGTAGTTTTATAATATAATGATGTGTAGAGTATCATCCTCAGGGATTGATGTCTTAATTTTTACCAAGTACCGAATTTATAATAACCTTGATTTTATTTAGAAAAATTAATAATTTTAGACAACGAAATTTAAACAAAGCTACTTTAAATAAACTATTCAAAAGAATTTAAAACTAGATGCCGCTTATCAAATTACTGATGGTGAAAACTTCTAAGAAACCAATTTCACCTAATTTCTCACTATGCTTTACTCATCTAGCCAATTCGAATTCGTATTCTTTGTTTGTTAGCAAATCTCCAATTTTTCCAAAAGCCTTTTTCGATAGTCAATCAGAACCTATTCTTGTTTATTATTTAACATATGATTATGCAAATTAATAACGCAAGAACGCAATAAGACCATCGATTTTTAATGCTACGTAGGTTCATACAAGTCTTTCGATCTCTATATTTACCTAGGTTGAATTATCCGAGATCTATCCTATAATCCCCCCTTTCATTAGCAAATCACAAGACTAAAATCATTTAATTAATGGCCAATTAATTAAAAGCATTAGGCACAGAATAACTCAAACAAACATGAATGAAAACTACTTTAGATTAGCATCAAAGAGTAAGCATAGTTCGAAATTGGCTACATCGGTTTCCTAGAATACAAAAATTTAGTTCATTCCAAAAATTAAATTCAACATAACAGATTTCACCATATTTTCTTCTATTTGGAGTGTACGGGAAAAATCAACACTCGCAGCACCGCTGTCACTCGTCGTGACCACCTAGAACACCGCCGTTGTTCGCTGCTTCCGGTTCCCGAAGAGATTTTAATTCTCTACGTGCCGCCAACTCCTTCCTTGCTGTTATGTTTGTTGAACTTCAATCGCACAGTTGTTAGAAGAAAATCTCACGAAAAAATTCTCCCTTTTTTTTTTTTTTTTTCAAATTTTGGTACAGCCTCCCCCTGTTCACGTCCCCTCTCCAGCGCCTGTTGCCCCCTTTTCTTTTCTTGCGCATGGCTCCCCCCTAGAAACCATATGCCTCCTTTCCTATTTGACTTTTCCAACTTCATTTTTCCTTCCTTTCTTTTCTTTCTTTCTTTCCTTTCTTTGCCTTTCTTTCTTTCCTTTTCTTTGTACCCAGCGCCTTACCCTACTGAGATGACCCGATTGCATGGCCGGGTCACAGAGTTTTTTCCCTTTTTATCTTTTTTTTTAATATATTAAATAATACCTTTTCTGGGAAAATATTTTTCGGAATAACCCTGACGTAATCTCGCTATTTGGAGTAGCGAGATTTGCCACGTGTCATTCCCAAAAAAAAATTATTATTTATATATTTTTTAAAAAAATGATAAGTCGGGAAATAAATTATTATGGGCAATAAATTGGGAAATAAATTATGTTAATATATTTTTTAAAAAAATGATAAATTGAGAAATAAATTCTTATACGTAATAAATCGATTTATCATTATTATAATAATAAATGATAAATTTTCTTCCCGATTTATCATTTTTTTTAAAAATATATTAAAATAATTTATTGCATAATAAATTGAAAATTTGAACTTTATTTAAAGTAGGGAAAAAAGGCAAGCAAGAGGAGATAAAGATGTTATAAAAATCAAATGTTAATAGAGATTGATGAAATTTTTCTAAAATATTATGGCAAATCAATGTATATTTGCCGAATCTCACATGAAATTTTTGAAAATTTTATAATCTCAAGTGGTTAGTCCATGCCAAATCTCAAAAGGGCTAGTCTCTTTTGCTTTTAAAATTAATATTTATTGATGAAAGTATTATTTTGAGAAGAAATTAAATTTTTAGTATATGCTTTTTAATGAGTCTGAAATTTTAAACTAATTTTTTTGAATAAACTTTGAACTTGGATATTCTCTAAAAAAGAATAATGTGGATTTATGAATAAACTCATTAGCGTTGCGCTTCATAAAAATTCTCATTTTATTTCAAAATTAAACAATTTTTCATATAATCTAAGGGATGGTTTCACTCTTAAAAGTTATGAAAAAACTAAATAAAAAATAAATATTTCTAGGAAATTAAAAATTAAAAATTCAATTAATTCAATTAGTATTTTTAAAACAAGACAAATTAAAAAGATAAATTGAATGCATGTTCTTTTTTGTATCCAATAAAAATTAAAATCGTAATTAAAGACAATTAAAAAAAATACAAATAAAAATATCATAATAAAAATAAAACTTATTTTAAATAATTTAATTAATTATTTTTAAAACTTGATTTTTAGTGCTACGGTAAAAATAGTTGCTCAATAACCAGTTACTTTTTATAAAATATATTAATAATAAGTATTTTTCTTAATTGATATTGATATTGATATTAATAAAAAATCTTATATTGAATAAATATTAAAGTAATTTTTTTTTGTTGTGTCAATATATATATATATATATATATATTAATTTCAGGTACAATTAAAATTGATAATTTAAATAAAGTTCAAATTTTCAATTTATTATGCAATAAATTCTTTTAATATACTTTTTAAAAAAATGATAAATCGGGAAGTAAATTTATCATTTATTATTATAATAATGATAAATCGATTTATTACGTATAAGAATTTATTTCCCAATTTATCATTTTTAAAAAATATATATTAAAATAATTTATTTCCTGATTTTATTACGCATAATAATTTATTTCCCTATTTATCATTTTAAAAAATATATATATTAAATAATATTTTTTTTGTGGGAATGACACGTGGCAAATCTCGCTACTTGGAGTAGCGAGATTACGTCACGGTTATTCCGGGAAATATTTTCCCAGAAAAGGTATTATTTAATATATTAAAAAAAGGGATAAAAAGGGAAAAAACTCCCGCGTCACATCTTTTTTTTTTTATTTATTTTTTTAGTTTTTTTTCTTTTTTCTTTTTTCAAAGGTACACAAACTATCCTCTTCCTTCAAGCCCGGTTTTGACCCTCATACAGCCTGTAACTCTCAAAGATTAAAACATGAAAGGTGTAGAGCTCTTTTTCAGCTTTCCCCAGAATTTTGAATCGTCTCGATCGGAGTTTGGATGAGAAAGTTACGCTAAGATTACAAAGAATTGTCGAAATAGTCCATAAAATGGCATATACTAACTTCACATCTGATTTCAATCTTGATGCATCCAGTATTTCGCAAAATGTAAAACATGAAAATTGTAGAGCATTTTCTTATCTTTCTATGGCATCCTGAATCATTTAAATTGGAGGTAGGATGAGAGAATTACGCACATATTACAAAGTACCATCGGTTTTTAGCTTCCAATAGTTGCCCTGCAATAAAAAATACCAAAATTTCATAAATTACTCAATAAAATCCAAATATTAAAAATAGAACACAATGTTAGAATATTGAGAGTAATTAGACGTTTAAATAAAAAATATAATTTGTAATGCATTAATTAAAACACCTAATTACGCAATTTAAGCGCATAATCACCCTTGCAGGGGAGGTAGATCTGGCAGAGGTCAGAAATAGATGGTAGAGCAGCGTGGATTTCAGGGTGGTGAGCCTCCCGCCATTTGTACCAGACGTGGATGGAGATACCCGAGTGAATGTCGATTGGGGGAGAATGTTTGCTACCGCTGCGGGAGACCCAGTCATATGGATCGATCCTATCAGATGACACCAGGTTATGTACCGGCTCCTAGGCCATTTCGGGGAAGATACCAGGCACCCCACAGAGGTCAAAAAAGAAATACCGCACCGATAAGGGTTTATGCGCTGACGCTGGGAGATGCCGAGACAGCTGAAGATGTGGTTACAGGTATCCTTACTGCTTTACCATATACGATTATTATTTTGTTTGATACTGGTGCCACCCATTCCTTTATATCGGCGGGGTATGTGAAAATAGCTGGAATAGAGACACAACCATTAGATATAGAATTGTTTGTGGGTGTGCCGATGGGGTCTGTGGTGAGATGCAAGAGGATACTTCAGAATCTTCCAGTAAGTATTCAGGAGAGGGTATTATTAGCTTATTTCATGGTTCTAGATATGCAGGGGTTTGATGTAATATTGGGTATGGACTGGCTAGCTACTCATCATGCCAGTATAAATTGCCATCAGAAAGAAGTTATTTTTAGACCCCCGGGCAAGTAAGAATACAAATTCGCGGGTTCACGTGTATATGCCTCACCACAGCTAGTGTCGGCTATCCAGGTGAGGAGACTGTTACACGGTGGTTGCCAGGGATATGTTGCATACATAAAAGAATTTCCAAAAGAAGAATTGGGACAAACTGACATACCAGTAGTGAGGGAATTCCTAGATGTTTTTCTAGAAGAATTACATGGTTTGCCACCTGATCATGAGATTGATTTCACTAGACTTGTTGTCGGGATCTGCACCAATATCTAAAGCACCATACCATATGGCCCTAGTAGAATTAAAAGAATTGAAAGAAAAATTATAGGAATTGCTGGATAAAGGTTTTATCAGGCCCAGTGTGTTGCCTTGGGGTGCGCCAATTTTGTTCGTGAAAAAGAAAAATGGAACCATGAGATTATGCATCGATTATAGGGAGATAAACAGATTGACAGTCAAGAATAAATATCCTCTCCCTAGGATCGATGATTTATTTGATCAGCTCTAGGAGACCCAGGTTTACTCTAAAATTGACCTACGATCTGGTTACCATCAGATGAAAGTTAGATTAGAGGACATTTTGAAAACCGCTTTCTATACCAAATATGAGCATTACGAGTTTTTAGTGATGCCATTTGGGTTGACTAATGCACCAAAAGTATTCATAGATTTGATGAATTGGGTGTTCCACCAGTATTTGGACCAGTTTGTGGTTGTATTTATTGATGATATATTGGTCTATTTGAGGAGTTTAGAGGAGCACGAGCATCATTTGAGACTGGTGTTGCAGATATTGAGAGAAAGGAAATTATACGCAAAATTAAAGAAATGTGAATTCAGGTTAAAGTACGTTACTTTTCTTGGCCATGTGATCTCAGAAGCAGGTGTATCAGTTGATCCAAGTAAAATAGAGGCAGTGAGTTGGGAAAGGCCGAGAAATGTTCAGGAAGTCAGGAGTTTTCTGGGATTAGTAGGTTATTACCGACACTATGTGGATGGTTTCTCTAGGCTACCAAGTCCATTAACACGACTTACGAGAAAAAAATGTAAAATTTGACTAGACCGACGACTATGAGCAGAGTTTTTAGGAGTTAAAGCGGCGGTTAGTTTCAGCTCCAATACTAGCTATCCCTTCAGGGGAGGATGAGTTCGTAATATATAGTGATGCCTCTTTGAAGGGTATTGGATGTGTGTTGATGCAGCACGATAGGGTTATTGCGTATGTGTCTAGACAGCTTAAAGAATATGAGAAGAATTATCTTGTCCATGATTTAGAGCTTGTTGTAGTGGTGTATGCTCTTAAGATTTAGAGGCATTACCTATATGGTGGAAAGTGTGAGGTTTTTACGAATCATAAGAGCCTGAAATATTTCTTCACTCGGAAAGAGTTGAATATGAGGCAAAGAAGGTGGCTAGAACTTATTAAAGATTATGATTGCACCATTAGTTACCACCCGGGGAAAGAGAATGTAGTGGCAGATGCTCCGAGCAAGAAATCAGTGGGTCCAGTGGTAGCAGCCATGGAGATTCAGCACTCAATTCTGATGGATTTGGAGAGGCTCAACATAGAATTGGTATAGGATAGTCTTTAAGCATTTGTTGCCAGCCTAGTGTTTCAGCCTATGTTATATGATAGGATTAAAGCAGCTCAAGGTGGTGATGTGGAGTTAACATGGGTGATAGCTAGAGTGCAGGATGGTTAGGGAGAGGAATTCAGCATATCAGATGACGAAGCCCTGCGAATCCGTATTAGGCTATGTGTTCCTACAGATACCGAGATCAAGAGGACTATATTAGAAGAGGCTCACAGATCCCTATACACTATACATCTAGGTAGCACTAAAATGTACAGGGATCTGCGAGAGTTTTTCTGGTGGAGTGGAATGAAGAGGGAGATAGCCGAGTTTGTTCAGCAATGTTTAACGTGTCAGTAGGTTAAAGCTTAGCACCAGAGACCGGTAAGACAGTTGCAACCACTGTTCATTCCAGAATGGAAATGAGGCCACATTTCGATGGACTTTGTTACGGGGTTACCACCAGTGCGACAGGGACTAAATGCAATTTGGGTGGTTGTTGATCGTCTAATGAAAACCGCTCATTTCATCCCTATTAAAATCGGTTATTCCATGGACATACTGATAGATATATATGTTCAGGAGATAGTTCATGTTCATGGAGTACCAGTATCCATAGTCTCAGACCAAGATCCTCGATTTACTTCGCGATTTTGGAAAAGTTTTTAGGAGGCTATGGGTACACAGTTAGCATTCAGCACTGCTTTCCATCCCTAGACAAGTGGACAAACTGAGAGGACAATTCAAACATTAAAAGATATGCTTCGTGCTTGTGTGCTGGATTTTGGGAGTAGCTGGACTCAGTTTCTACCGTTAGTTGAATTTGTTTATAATAACAGCTACCAGACTAGTATCGACATGGCTCTGTACAAGGCATTTTATGGTAGGAGATGTTGTTCTCCTCTCTTCTGGGACGAGGTAGGCGAAAGGTGAGTTTTGGGTCTAGAGATAGTACAACAGGCTTGTGACAAGGTCCGACTAATTAAAGAAAGAATCAGTATAACACAGAGTCAGCAGAAAAGCTGTAATGACTTGCTTAATTTCCATGTTTTTTTTTTTTTATACAATGACATTCTACATGCTCTGATACCATACTGGGGAAAGTCCAATCATTAACCTAAGCAGCGAGAAGTATAAATCAAATAAACATATCCATATATAATTATATACAATACCAGAGTGCTAACAAGTTTCCCAAAATATACATATATCACTGTTCCCAAAATATCCTCAACTGGTGAGGACTATTCAAAAGCACTCCCAAAAATATACTCACTTTCTACGGATAGGGCAGTACTGTGGCCCCTCTATCTGCGAGCCTGGTCTGCTGGCCTACCTGAATCACCTGAAAAATAATTCAACACTGGGATGAGCCAACGCTTAGTAAGACAAAATATGCTATTACTAGTGTGTGGCAAATGAGCTACAATGTTATGAAAATCTGTTTCTATATAATCATGTATGACTGGATATATAAATACAGTACAAGTAATAAAATCTACCACTCTTTCCATGTTGCTTAACATAACAATATTGTAGGTTACTATTCAAAATACTTCTAATGTACATAAGTATATTCTATATTTCTATAGATCTATATATACGTAATAGTAACTGAAAACTTTTCCTATGGATAACTGTGTGTCATGATTTAACCCCTCATGATAGGATTATGTGGCCCGTAGGCGGGATTTACCATGACTGGCTGACTAGGATAAACCACTATACTCCATTGGTCTGATCTGCCCATCTCAACCTATATCTAATGGGAAGCCTGTCCACATCAAGGGCCTAGGTGATTGACCTACTACCACGTATTATCTAAATAGATGGTTACACTCTAACATAAATATATATAGCTACGGGTACCATGCTCTGCTGTATGGTCCAACAAGGTCTGATACTATATAATATATCTCTATATACAACTATCTGATTTACTATGATTCTAAAATAACTATAATAATCATGATTCTGAATAAACTATAACTGTAATCCATACGTCATAGTATTGAGAACTGTATAATCATAACATTGAAAACTGCATAATCATAGTACTAAAATTCGTATAATCATGGTATTGAGATTCGTATAATCATGGTACTAGAATTCGTATAATCATGGAACTGAAATTCGTAAAATTATGATACTGAAATTCATAAAATATATATCTCTACTATATTCATATTCTCAAGCCACATCATACTTTAATACATAATATTCATAATTTAATAAAATATATAATATTTTAAAATTACCTAGCATAGCATATTTCCCTTACCTGACTACTGGAAAGCCCCTATGGTATACTGGTTTAACACCCGCAGTGCCTCCTACATAACACCCTGAAAACAACGTTTTCTAGAACAAAATATGAGTATTTCTTCGCCTACATAATTTCCTATAACTGTCAGAAGGCCAAAAATGGACTAAAATGCCTTACCCTGAATTTGGGATGAAATCTAACTTCGTTTCACTAACGATTTGCTCTGGCAGACTTGTAGAGAATTTCACCAGGAGTGTCGTGGTGGCTTCGGATCGTCAATCCGGCGACTGGCGAGGCCGAAATTGAAGAGAGAAGGGAGAAAGACCGTAGGAGAGAGAAAGAGCAATGAAAATATGATAAAAATCCGAGTTTTCACTACTTATAGGGCCAGATTGGTCGACGAGACACGTCACCTCATCAACGAGTCCTTTAGTAAATTTGTCGACGAAATTCAGAGTAGCCCAAATCCTTATCTTGGTGTTTTCTCATCGAAGAGGTTCTGAAGACCTTCGTTGACGATTCCCTGTATTCGTCGACGAATCTTGGAAATTCTTGAAAATTATATTCTCCAAAATGCAATGTCATCGACAAAGTCCACTACCTCCTTTTGTTACTGATTCCATTTCTCTCCCTTATTATTATTTAAATACTATTATTCTTCAGGTCACTACAAAAGCTACGCAGATACTTGCCGCCGAGAGTTAGAATTTTACATGGGAGATCGAGTATTTTTGAAGATAGCTCCTCTGAAAAGAGTTATGAGGTTTGGAAAGAAGGGCAAGTTGAGCCCTAGGTATATTGGCCATTTTTAGATACTGAAGAGAATAGGGTCAGTTGCCTATAGGCTAACTTTGCCGCCAGTTTTTGCTCAAATTCACGACGTGTTTCATGTTGCTATATTAAGAAAATACGTCCTAAACGCATCCCACATCATTAGCTATGCGGAGATAGAGCTTAAAAATTCATTGGCATATGAAGAAGTATCAGTACAGATTCTGGATAGAAAGATTTAGACTCTACGCACTAAAGAAATACAGTTAGTTAAAGTTTTGTGGAGGAATCACGCCATAGAGGAAGCTTCTTGGGAGCTCAAAGAGCAAATCAGACAAAGATACCTGCAGTTGTTCCAAGAGGAATAGAGGTAATCAGGTAAAGTACAATAGTTAGATGGTGTTTCTTTAGTAGGTACATGTATTGATTTTAGTTAATAGATAGTTTTTAGTTTATATATATGTAATCTCCCAGAACATAAATGTAACCACAGTATTCCTCCGCCACAAGTGAGGGTAGGTAATAAAATAAGTAGACCATTTGCCTTTATGGGATGATAAATGGAGATACAGATAGTAAATTTCGAGGACGAAATTTTATAAGGAGGGGAGAATGTAACGACCCAAAAGATTTTCCACAAAGCCTCGTCGACGAACACAGGGAGTTCATCGATGAGCGCATAAGGGGACCTCGTCGATGAGGTGACGTGTCTCTTCAATGAATCCGGCTCTATAAAAAGTAAAAACCTGAATTTTTATGAAAAACTGGCACAGGAAACCCTCCTCTCTCTCTCTCTCTCTCTCTCTCTAAGCCCTTCTCTCCTTCTCTCTTTGATTTCGGGCTCATTTTACGCTGGATCGACTATCTGAAGCCACCACGACGTTCCTAGCAAAGTTCTCTGCAAGTCTGCTGGAGTAGATCGTTGGTGGAGTTGGTTTGGATTTCGTCCCAATTTCAGGGTAAGACATTTTATTCAGTATTTGTTTTTCCCTCAGTTATAAGAAATACAATACACGAAAAAATACTGATGTTTTTTTCTGGAGGATTTGATTTTCAAGGTATTGAGTAGAGAACTTCGCGGGTGTAGGGCTAGAAATTAGTACGGGCTTTTCGGTGTTAAGGTAAGGGAAATATGCTATACTAGGGTTTTAAGAATATTAACAGAAATTTCATAGATACATATATACCAGTTATTATACAGTTTTTACAGAACAACTGTTTTAATGTTTGTGTGGCCTGAGTAGATATTTACCTAATGTAAAATTTATACAGTGCTTCAGCATATCATGTTATATAGCATATACATACAGATATTCACAGATAATTAACAGAAGAATTCATATAGATATTATTCAGTTTAGTATATTATAATTTTTACAAAATGCTATGTTTTCCTAAATGCCATAACACATAACTTATAAAGACAGATTATACAGTTATAACATCGATATGCTACAGTTACTCAAATATTACAGTATTTACAGTACATAATTATAACGTTATGGTTATTTTGGAAACATGATGAAAACAACAAAGATATATATATATATGTACTTATATAGTATCAGATCCCTGTGGAAATATTACAGTTAGATACAGTTTACAGAGCACGATACTGTTGCTAATATAGATAGAGTGCAATCACATATCTCAGATAGTGTATGAGTACCGTCAACCATGCTCGGAGAGTATGCAGCTCCCCAGTTCGCTAGGTTGAGGGGGCCGGTTTGACGAGGTAGCAGCCAGTCCTGAGCCTAGGAGTGGATGCAGCTTGACTGGGCTGAGATAGTGTAGAGTATGTTGACTTATTTGGAGGGCTAACCAGATTAAGTCCCGCCTAAGGGCTGCACAATCCTGTCATGAAGGGTCAAATCATGACATACAAAATCTCAGGGAAAGAACATGGTTATGTATATGTATACAGTTTTATAGTTTTTATCGTATGTAATATATTATAGTAGTATGAATGATAGAAAGCTCAGATGATACAAATTTTTTAAGCTTTTATACATGTGTTGTGTCAGATCATGCAGTTTTAAATACTATTATTACACTTTTGTGACTCGGTCGCCACACATTAGTAATAGTATATTTCCACTTACTGAACGTCGACTCACCCCATTACTTTAACATTTTTCAGGTGAGTCAGTTAGGCGAGCAAATCAAGCTCGCGCATAGAGATCACTTTGTCACCCTAGTTATAGGGTAAGTTTTGTGTAGAGTTTTGTATTTTTGGATAGTTGACATTGGAAAGAGAGAGGTATTATATGATTGTGGTTGAAAATACTGAATTCTGGTATTATATATGCATGTATATGTGGTTATGTGATTTATATTTTCCACTGCATAGGGATGCACATTATATTCGAATATTAAAGTAATTTGTTAATAAAAAAAAATTAGAGAAATTTTGAGGACGTTACAAAAAAATATTAGGAAAAATAAAAAAAAATATTAAGGAATCCACATTTTTATATTTGGTTATCAAAAAAATTGAGAAAAAAATTAAATTCATAAATAAAAATTTAATTTTACAAATCATTAATATTTGAATTCTCCTAATTTTTAATCATATTTTTAAAAAAAATTATTTTTAATTGTATTTCATATCAAAAAAATATATAATAGAAAATAATTTTTTTCTTTCTTTCTTATTATTATTATTATTATTATTATGATTATTATTAATATATATATATATTCAAATCATTGACTCAAACCACCCTTAAAATATCATTTCGAGGAAACTAGGATGGTTGCATTCACGGAGGGGGATGCCTCATCTTGCATCGTACTGCGAAAAAATTTTTCTGCACCATGCATTGACCGGCTCACTCAAACCGGAGAGAAGAGGACCTCACATTTATTTGGAGGAAAAGGATAAGGCCAAAAGGGAGAGAAATGGGGACTCAAGGCTGCAATCAACCAACCATTCAACGTCAACGCCAAACTTGAAGCTCGGGGAGCGCAGGCTGCAGGGTGCAGAGACTCGCGGCCAGTCTTCCTTCCGCGCGCGACAGTGAGTATGTGCAAACTCGAGCGCACGGTCACAGGACCACTCGTAGGCCCGTTAAATTTACGCGTCCACGCTGTGAATCACGCCGGCCGATTATATTTAGAGCTAGGACTGGTTACTCTCCCTTCAGCTGCTCTTATGTACTCCACGCTCCTGCTAGCTAGCTTTGAAATCCCATATATAATATAATACAGTGGTCCATTCGCTCCAGCTGGATTCAGAATCCCATAACATGTACATTGGTCTATTGGGGTTCGAGCGTATCTAGATTGAGCCCAATATGCAGCAAATGCTGGTGTGGGTGTCGATGATAATACTATTATCATCATTGGCGGCAGCAGGGTGGAAGGGACCGATGGTGATGGAAAAAAAATATAACGAAAAGATTATTTTTTTCTTATGAAAAATAAAATTACTATATTTCATTAAGAAAATATAAGTATACATGATTGATATTTACATCTATAAACGTCAAACTTAAAGTCAGGCCGACTCTTCACAATATGGGAGCCTAGGTGAATGATTTAATTAGAGACCCTTTGTATTTTCTTTTTCCTTTTTCGTTTTTCATATCCAGATTCATATTTTCTCATTGACATAATTAACTTTCAAAATTAATACAAACTATAAATTGATAAATTATGTAAACAAATAAAAATAAATTTAATAAATCTATACAAATAATAGATTGAAAAAATATAACCTGATTATTATTATTACAAATCGATTGGCGAACGAGACCTTAGAGATATTGAATTCTTGTCGGATATAACGCTCTAACTTCAAAGCTTCTAAAATCTAAGAAAAAATAGAAAAAAAAAATTCAGAGTGAAAATAATAGACAAATAATGCACAAACATAGAAATCAAAAATTAGGGTTCATGAAAATTATAGAGAATCGGAGGTTCGAAGATGATGAACACAAGAGTCGGAGCAAAAATCATAGAGAGACCGAGAGATGAGAGTGAGAGAGTGTGAGAGATGGAAAGATTTTTTTAGATAGGTTAAGAGAAAGAGATTAAAGTAATAAATAGTTAGAAATATAATAAAATTGTTAGTTGGGAAGTCAACGAGACTTGAAAAAAAAAAAGAATTAAATTGCATTTATTTTATATTTTAAAATGTAATTTCATTAATTTGTTAGTTAGGAGGTCAATATATGGGAATAGAGTATAATAAATAATGTTAATATTATTCAATTAAAAAAATTTGAACCCAAAAATATATTATTATATTAAAAAAAAGTTTGGCCCTGCCTGCATCTCCTCCACACGATCACTCTTCTATCGACCCCTAAAATTTACGCGTCCACGTTGACCCGCCCGGTCATACATAGATTTAGTCTTCCTTCGATTATATTTAGAGCTAGGACTAATTACTCTCTTCGGCAGCTCTTATATACTCCACGCTCCTGCTAGCTAGCTTTGAAATCCCATTTATAGTATAATACAGTGATCTATTCGCTCTAGCTGTATTCGAAATCCCATATACGCTGGTCTATTGGGGGCGAGCGCAGCTAGATAGAGCCCAATATGCAGCAAATGCGGGTTTGGGCGTCGATGATAATACTGTTATCATCATTGGCGGCAGCAGCGGTGGAAGGGACCGATGTTGACGGAATAGTATGGTCTAGGGATGGCTGCCCTGACAGATGTGGGAACGTAACAATCCCGTTCCCATTTGGCACCAAAGATGAGTGCTCCTACAGTAAGGAATTCTTCATCACTTGCAACGACACTTTCCACCCTCCCAAACCCTTCTTAATGAAAGGCAACGTGGAGGTCTTACAAATTCAACTCGAAGGTCACTTGAACATCTCCCACTACGTAGGCTGTGACTGTTACACAAAGGACCAGCGGCAGGACTACTACTTCGATCCTTCGCTCTGGTTGACGCCCACTAATTTTACCGTCTCCAATACCCAAAACATCTTCATGGCCATCGGCTGCGACACGTACGCCTATGTCACGGGCTACCGAGGCAGACGCAAGTACACCACCGGCTGCATGTCGGTATGCGCCAGCGTTGAGGATGTTAGGAATGGGACCTGCGAAGGCGTCGGTTGCTGCCAGGTCTCCATCCCCCCAGGTCTAGACAACATTACCGTCAAGTTATCCAGTTATTACAGTCACTCGGATATATGGAACTTCAGCCCCTGCAGCTATGCCTTCGTTGTGGAGAAAGGTCACTTCAACTTCTCCTCCTACCTTCTTCAAGATCTGAGGTACATAAGAAGGGTTCCGGTGATGCTGGATTGGGCTATAGTGAATCGGACCTGCGCAGCATTCCAACAAGACAGAAGCAGCTATACGTGCGGGAAGAATACCGAATGCTTCGATAATAATATCACCTCCACCTCCGGGGGTTATGTCTGCAAATGCATAGAAGGTTTCCACGGTAACCCATACCTCCCTGGTGGCTGTCGAGGTATAATTATACTCGCCCTATGTACTTTAAATTTAGATTTGTATAAATTTAGGTAAAATATAATATAAAATAATATTAAATTTCACCTAAATTTATTTAAAATTAGTTCGAAACCCTAAAATCAAAGGCAGTTTTATTATTGAGTTTCTTTAAATTTAAACCTCAAAACTGACTCTCAAAAATTATATATATATATATATATATATATATATATGTATACATTGACCCCAAATTTGGAAATATTTAGGTGACCCTACCACCAACATCCCATTACTCTCCACTCAAATTCCTCCTACTTGTGAAGGAATTATCTTTCAATTCAAGTCAGTGAAATGGCCGAGTCATTTGATCAATTCTCGATCTAACATATAAATTAATGATCTAATTAAAAACAATAGTTCGTCCATCTTTTATGTGATTTTGCATGCATGATTTCTCAATACCGGGTAAAATATATTAATGCTGTTGGCATGATGTTTAATTTGATTTCGATCTTCTCATTTCTCAGATATCGATGAGTGCGAGAAGGACAGCCCCTGCATTGATAAGATTGCAGAATGCCACAACTTTCCTGGCTCTTATAATTGTACGTGCCAAGCGGGGTACCAGGGGGATGGAAAGAAAGCTGGAAGTAAGTGTAGTCCCATTCCCAGACGCGACATATTTGAACGGCTTGCCTTGATTATTATTCCACTAGGTAAGGTTTTTCCCACGCCCTTTTTAGTTTTGGGTTAATCACAAAATTTTCCTATTCCCCTCCTTTCAACTCAGTGAACTAATTTAGTAAATCATAGGGTGTACTCCCTAGTAATTTTCCCATCCTACAGTTTATCCATATAACCAACTTACTAAACCCTCAATAAGTAGCACTTAGTTCATATTTACTTAAGTACTTATTTAAAAAGTTTTTTTTTAATTACTTTTTTTTTTCTAGAAAGATAGGTATTTTTTGGGAAACATGTTTTTGAAAAAGAATAATAAGCAATTTTAGATTATTTTTAGATGAGTACTTTTTCAAATAAGTGTTTTTTCATGTAAGTACTTTTTTTCAAAAAAGTATTTTTCTATTGTGATTCTAAAGGATCTCTAAACTAATCGATTCCTTGTAAAAAGTTTACTATGTTAAATAAGTTATTTTATAATTAGATCTATTTGAAATTAATTACTACTAACTGCAAGGCTCTCCGGGTTAATTTGTTAGGTTTGAGCCTTAAGATTTTGATTTTTCACTTGAGATAAGAGATTAGTATTTAAGTGGAGAAGGGTAGACATTATCCCAATGGGTTAACCAAGCATCCGAAGAGCCTTGGACACCATCATTTTCAATATATATATATATATATATATATATATATATATAATAACTATCAATTATATTTTAATTAAGAGGAAAAATTAATAGGAAAATTACATAGATCACTTTGTGGTTTGACAAAAAATCATAAAGATGATGCCAAGGGATTTGATTTGAAGCAAACTCCAACATTCCATCCCATTAAAATCTTATCTAGAATTTGATCTTTTTTCTATATGGTATCTCAGAATTTTTTTACTTTTGAAAATGTTTAATACTTCTCTAGGTCAAATGGGCATTGGTAGCTAACTAAACTTAACCATAACTAACTTAAAACAACTTGATTGATAGAACTCGACTTACCCTATACTCTACCACCTGATTATTTCCATAATTAATTAGGTTTAACCCTTGTGTGAGATTTTATTCACTGGTCACTGGCTAAAATAAAGATTTGTCAAATCTCATGAAGAAGAATATCTATACTTTTAATATTTATACCCTAGAGGTCAAGCACAGGGCATATGAATATGTTTTCACTTATCACACTAACCTTATAACAAACTTGAATTCACTACTTTCTAATTTTTTTTTTCCCTTTAAACAGGCCCAAAGATCCTATTTTTACCTCAATGGAGGTAGGAGTTAATTAAGAATAGGTCTTCTTTAACTCATTTTATCCTCTTAATTATGGGAGCAAGGATGGAGAATAGATCTCTATCAACTCCTTTTTGCCTTTGAATAGCTTGAGGTTCAACCCCAAGTGTTCGTCCAAACATACGGATTAAGAATAAGTCTCCAGCAATCCTTGCTATTCTGAAGACTTGTTAATTGAAAAATTTGCTAAGTATTATATAAATTTCTAGTGTTAAGCATAGATCCTCATTAATACCAATTGCTTTATTTCCCTTAGGTGCTTGATCAATGTGAAATAAATGTGATTCAATGCTAGAGAATATCATCATTAAAAATAATATTCGGGAACATATATTGTAACAACCTCAAATTCCTTAACATAAAATGTAACATAATAAATGGAAAAGTCAACCCGAACCCATGGGTAATGAGAACACCTGTCAATCACAGTGGAAACTTAAGCAGCAGCAAGCGTAAAACCTCAATCACCATCCATAATGCATAATACCAGAGTTTATTACAACATCATAAAACTGTATTTATATACATCCTCATAAGCATCAAAATAACTCTAGGGTCAAATACAAAATAATTTTGACCCTTGTACAAAATCTTAACCTCCTAACTGGGGAATATCACTGACTCAATGGCGGTCACGACCCGCCGATCACTCAGGGTCTCCTGAAAAATTAATTTAGTTCGGGGTTGAGACACTTCTCAGTAAGAGAAAATAAACTAAATACAATTATGTGGCAACATGAACATTTAAGGCACTTATACATATACAATACATTTCATATATCTGTAAACATGCATCATATTATAATGAATCCTCGTATACTTTCATGTTTATTAATAAATCATAACATTCATAAAACATCTGTTATAACTGATAATACTGAAAACATACCCAGGATGATTAGCTAGCTAATGTCATGTATTATCCCCCATAACGGGTTGTACAGTCCGAAGGCGGGACCCGACAATGACTGGTCGACCACTACCAAGTCAAATATATCTGTAAGTACGATAGGACCGCCACACCTTGGTTCGGACTGTCAGGTGAACGTATACAACTCTACACTAAAAGTCACACCGACTATCCATCTCCTACCCCTTTGTGGGGTAGTTAGCACAAGTCTGAACATAGATATATGATCTATATAGCTATGGTACCAAGCTCCTAAACTGAACTAAACTAACATCTGGGTTCTGATAACATATAATACGTGATAATATAACATCTTTCATAATTACGGACTCGTGTCAAACATTTCATAATTACGACCTTGGGCCGAAATCATACATAAATGCGGCCTTGCGTTGAAATCTTACATAAATGCGGCCTTGCGCTGAAATCATACATAAATACGGTCTTGTGCCGAAATCATACATAAATATGGCCTTGCGCCAAAATCTTTTCATATATGTATACCATTCTGAAAATAATCAATTTATCATGCATTTTCAACATCATAAGGTACTGTATTCTTTCATAGTTTCTCAAAACATATTCCATTCGTATCATTGTCATATCATGATATTCTTCCATGTAAACTAATATTCATGCCACACATTTGATGTATAAAACCATACATTACTTTCTAAAATCATACTTCCAGGCATCTTATACATATATATACATTTTAACATAATAGTAGTATTTTTCTCAAACGTACATTTCCTTTGTAATCTAAAGATATAATACACGATTTTCAAAAAATAACTTTTCTCATAAATAATAACAATTTGCATGAAAATGACTGCTTTAATTTATTCCCTTACCTGACTACTGAGAAAGCCCTTAAAATATCATGGTCTAACACCCGTAGGGTTTCCTGATCAATACCTTAAAAATGAAAACTTTCAGTATTAAACTTTAGTATTTTCCCGTGTATATCATTTCCTATAACTACCGTAAGACCAAATTTGGCTTAAAAAGTCTTACATCAACTTAGGGATAATTTCCAACTTACTTCCACCAACGATCCGTTCCGACAGATTTGGAAAGAACTTCCCCAAGAGCATCGTGGTGGCTTCAGATTGTCGATCTGGGGTAAATTTGGCCTGAAATCGAAGAAAGAGAGAGAGAGAAAGCCGAAGGGGAGAGAGAGAGAGAGAGAGAGAGAGAGGAGAGAGTTAGCTTAGTTGAGAAGTTAAAACTCGGATTTTTGATATTTATAAGACTGGATTCGTCGATGAGCCACGTCATTCGTCGACGAGTCCTTCATTAATTTCGTCGACGAAATCCACTCCTCGTCGACGAAATTCAATCTGTTTAAAAACCTCTCTTGGTATTTTCTCGTCGACAAAATTTGGCTTCGTCAACGAGGCCTCTGACAATTCTCCTTTCTGTTTATTATTTTAAATACCATTTTTATTCGGGTTGTCACATATATAGTGTTTATTGATAATGCTTTCTCAAATTCACCGCATTCCGAGTATGTGGTAACATGTTTCTATATAGATCTTCTAGTTTGCATGACCCTAGCTTGATGATATATTAGTTAATGGATATGGCCTTCTCAACTTGGTGAAACTCTCCCCAAGTCTTGATCTTTCCCTTTTATGGCATCCTTCCTAAGAATCAAAAAACTCTCCAAACCTAACTTGAGCAATATCATTGTTGGATATTTTAAAAAACAAAGACTAAGGATAATGAGAGAAGCTAATTTAGAGACCGCAGAAGACTGAATATTATTGAGCAACAAACTATCTATTTATACAACATAATGAAAACCGAATTGTAGAAAAATTTGTTACATGTTTAGTATAACAACTAAGTACCTAAAAATTAGTATGAAGAAATGGTTATAATCCTAAAGAATAACAACAAACAAAACTTATTCAGCTCCTAAAAATTAGCAACAAATAAAACTGATTCACCTTCTAAAGAATAGAAACAAATAAAATTGATTCAACTTCATGGTTCATGCCTGTCAACAATCCTTATATTGGGATGCATTGCCATTAGATTGTCACGACGTGTTGCCATTCTTTTAGAAGATCCAAATTTCCTAGCAAGTTATAATTATTGTTTTTTCAATTGAATGAAACACTGGTTTTGCTTATAAAGTAATAATAATAACAATCATATCAATAACAACAATGGCTCTTATATTATTATTACGAATGCATATGCAGCTTCAAAGCTTGAGAGCAATCCGTTGTGTAAGCCAAGGAAACCTGAAGCTTCCTTAGGACTTTTTAGGATTATCAACAACTCATTCTTTCTTAGATCTGCCAAGCGGCATAAGTACTGCTGGCAAATGGGGGTTTTTTTTTTTTCTTTTTTTCGCACCCCCATCCTCTTTATATTTTCTTCTTCTTTTTAACTACTAAGTTTCAACCGGAATTTGGACTATAAAATAAAATCCATTCAATGTTTATATCTGCTACATTTCTTTATACTCTCTGGATGTCAGAACAAAGTTTCAGCATTGGCACCGAAGGGTGTTCATCTGACTTAATGATATTTATATATCTAGGTGTAGGCATTGGCCTTATAGTGGCATTTGTGATCATCACTTGCATATATTTGGGAGTCAAAAAAAAGAAGATCAGGAAGCTCAAAGAAGATCACTTCAAGGAGAATGGTGGTATAATGTTACGAGAACTACTTTCAAAAAGGGAAAGCTCCGCAAGGGAAGGTTCAGCTGGGAAAGCCAAAATCTTCACAGAAGAAGAGCTCAATAAGGCAACCAACAACTTCAGTGAGAGCAGAATTATTGGCCAAGGGGGTTTTGGTACAGTCTATAGAGGAATATTGAAAGATGACTCGGTAGTTGCAATTAAGAAGTCCAAGATTGTGGACAGAGGCCAAATTCAGCAGTTTGTTAATGAGATGATAATTCTGTCCCAAATCAATCATAAGAATGTGGTCAAGCTGTTGGGATTTTGTTTAGAGACATCAGTTCCTATGCTAGTATATGAATTCATCACCAACAAGACTCTATTCCACCACATACACTGCAAAGGCCACACATCTTCGCTTTCATGGCCAACTCGTCTAAGGATAGCAGCAGAGACTGCTGGTGCAATTGCCCACATGCACTCCAATGCTTCAATGCATATCATCCATAGGGATATCAAATCGGCCAACATACTTCTAGATGATGAATGCATAGCAAAAGTTTCAGATTTTGGTGCTTCGAGATTTGTTCCTCTAGATCAAACTCAGCTATCCACATTGGTGCAAGGGACCCTTGGGTACATAGACCCTGACTACTTCCAGTCAGGCCAGTTAACGGACAAGAGCGATGTTTACAGCTTTGGGGTTGTCCTCGCCGAGCTATTAACTGGACAGAATGTGCTTTCTGAAAAGAGACCTGAGAGTCAGAAGAACCTGGTTATGTATTTCATTTCTTCTCTGAAAGAGGATCATCTCCTCGAGGTTCTCGATGAACGAGTGAAGATAGAGGGACATCTTGAGCAGCTAAAGGGAGTTGCTGAGCTTGCGAATAATTGCTTGAGAATGACAAAGGAGAAGAGGCCTACAATGAAGGAAGTAGAGAGCGAGCTCGTGAAACTGATGAGAAATGAGACGTACACGCAAGTTGTAATTGAAAGGAATTCAGAAGATGCGGTGCCTTTGCTCGGTGAACCATTAAACTTCTGCTATGACAGTACATCAGCTGGATCGAATAGCTTGAAGAACCGGGTTATGATGCCATTCCACAGCGGCCGATAATTGACCTCAACAATATAATTACTTCTGCAGGGATCAGTATTATTGCTTATCAGTAGAATCATTCGAGTATTTTATGGCTAAAATTAGCCTGCATAAACCTCTGTGAACTCTTCTGCAGCGATGTCTATATTCTCTTTCAATTTAATCATTCAATAAAGCTCGCTGACCGAGTCCAAGCTTACCAATTTGTGAAGCCACACAGGCTTCGGGCCCTCTTTCATTTATCATGTTTGTAACTTGTAGAAGCCTAACTTATCCAGCATTTTCTGATCTCAAAAAACCTCCAACTTCGAGGAACCAAAACTAGGTGTCATGCTGCAGGGACGCTTGATGGCTTTCCTTGTAGTGCTGGTGTCATTTCCCAAAGCAGTATCACAAATACTACACAATAGATAAGTTGGCTTCTGTCCATTAATGGCAACTTGAATTCTTCTCAGGAAACAAAATCTTCTGTCGATTGGCAAGAGGATGTTGCTAACTGAACTTGAAAGATTTGATTGGACAAGAAATTAACAGAAGAATTTATTTTTCCGATGCCAGACAGGAAATAAATTAGGCAAAATTTTCAAACTACAAAAGAAAAAAGAGGACATGATGTCTTGCTTGATCCTTGATTTACAGAAATAATTTTCAATTTATTTTTCCAAATTATAAAGATACCAAGAACTGCTAGACCTTTTGACAGAATTTTATTGGAGGGGAAAGACAAATTACAAGAGATGTTACATGGCAGAATAGCATTTGGTATCACCAATGGAAGGTAATATATCGGCATGAATGCATTTTACAGTCCCAACTATAACTATGCCTGTTAGGCAGCGGCTCAAATTTCAGGAAACTCATCCTTCAGGTCAATACTGGGCAGCTACTCTCAGTAGTGTTTACAAGATATCATTTCTGCGGCCCGAGCTGATTAACTCTACAGGAGAATTACTACAGGAGACTAAAAATTTTATATATAGAGCCAATCGCAAAATCCTGTGTTTTCTCCCAATTGGTGGAGTCCGAGGTTGTATTCTCTGTTGTCAGTCAAGAGTGGTAAGTATAATTTATATCAGTGCTTCCTTAGACTTCAACTAGACGTTTCCATCGGCCGATAGCTTTTGCTTTAGCTCCATGGTCGAGGAAGAGGATGTTGTCGCAGCATTGGTGCCTCTGGAAGGAGATGAAGGGGGAGTGGGAGGCTTCTTGGGCAGCATTTGTTCCCAGTTTGCCTTGGGCAACCTCGATGCCTCCGAGAGAACAACGAGAGCAAGAAGGCTCAAGAACAAGCACTTGTGCCACCAAGAACCTAACATGTTGAATACAGGAGAAATGCCCAGAACCCTCCTTTAACTTTCCAATATTGTAGCTTTAGAAAGAATGTGGTAGCAGACACGTTGAGTATTGTAAGGAGGCTGCCAACTTGTTTGCTTGAGGAAAGATGTGCCAATGGCAGACAATGGGGTATTTGATAATTCTGAACTGTTCATGGCTAATGCTGTTCCTCTCATTTTCTAATGGAGTAGGAACCTCTGTTTGTGAAAGAAGGTTAAGGAATTTAAGGGATGCTGTCATAAACATTGGACCACACTGTTGTCGCTTTAATCTTTCTTCGACTGGCAAGAAATCTTTGGTGTCATACTTGGTAAGGTGTTCTAATTACTAATGCAACTGGAATAATGTGAAGGTAAATTTAGAAACATGATGCCAAACAGGCATGGATGCATGCAAACTATCTTATGCATGAATTCAAACCATCTCTAAAGTGAATCCAATGAAGCATGGCTGAAGGTGGCTCCCATCTAAGCCCTCCCTTTTTTATTCTTAGACTTCAATCATGCGAACGTGAGGAGAATGCACTTTCCATTATTTTCAGAACATAGAAGACAGACAAGCCTCATAAAGTAAAATTAGTGTAGCAAATTCTAAAGAGTTTAGAAGAAGCATCTTGACACTTTTGTCTACTATTTTGCCAACAAAGCGAAAGTTTAACAGACACAAAAAAGGAAGATAATGGTTATCAGTAGTGTCAGTGGGATACTGTTATATTTTATGAAAGCCAGTGATTTGAACACTGCTTCCTTTGATATCTTGCAGGAACACTGCTTCAATTCTCTCTCTGTGTGTTTGTTTTTTTTATTCTAAAATTTTAAGCATTTTATTAAGCAAGAAAAAACCCTGCAGAATTGTACAACTCAGACTAGCTCTCTAAGGGGAAGTCCCAAAAGGCCAAAACCTAAGAAGAAGCATTACGCAAAATAAAATAAACAAGCTGGTAAAAGAGCTAAACCTGTCCAACCTGAATTATAGTAGTCATATCTTTCTATTCCTAAAATTTGCAAGCATTCCACACTGCTGAAATATAAAAACTTAAAAAAAAATAAAAATAAAAAACTGCATGTGCGCCATGTTATAGAAATTAAAATTGGTTAATTTATTTTGGTGAATTCCAATATAAAAATTGACGTGCTTCAAGAAACCTAGTGATGATTCATAAGATTTTTGAAACCTTCAGGAGGTCTCGCAACATCTTGCTGAAAGTTAGATTTGTGATTTGAATATATCGAATTTTTTTTGTCAAACCACAACTAAAATTAGTGTCTTTTGTTTTATAATTCTCTTATATCGCGTTACAAAATGCATTAAATTTTATTTGATCCAAGCAACAATGGAAGGGCAGGCTGGGATTTTCAGTTCTTAAAGCTTTTCATAAAGCAGAGGCGCTTGTACTTAAAAATGTGAGAAGGGGCCATGAAGCATCATATTGCTCGAGCTATAAACAAATGAGTAAGGATGTCGGATGGAAGATATCTTAAGTTTGTGCAGGCATGTTGGGGACAAGAAGTGTTGGAAGGAGGTGGACTATGCTCTTCTATCAAAGTGGGAGGGGTCCATTCTTCCCCACTCAAATCCTGTTCTGTCTTATTGACTAACTTAATTATACCATATATTTGATGTATAACATAAGTTGTAAGCTTGATGCATGCACCTCTGAGAGTTCTAAATTCTTATGTTAAAGTTTTCATGTTTAAATCTTGAAAAAAGAGGGAAAACAGAAGTTGAAAAATGGGTTATTTGTTGTGTGCTATAATTTATAACTCCATTAAATCTCTAATAAATTTAAAAAGAAAAATTATTAGAACAATGGAGGAAAAAAAAAAATACACACGTGACGCAGCACCCAGCAAATAAAAGAAATTATGAATTTTGAAAAAACAAATTGCCATCAAGTTTCAGTAGTCCTTTTTTTTTTTTTTAATATATATATTGCTTCTGAATTTAAATCAGTCTAACAATGGTGTTCGTAGTCATTTGCGGGTCAATTTAATCAACCTTCAAGAAAAAATATTTTGTTCCTACTAAGATTCAAAACTCAAGTATCGGGCAAGAAGATATTATTGATTATCACTATGGTATTAGTATTAATTGAAACACTTTGTTCATTTAACAACTAGGTAAAACATTCATACAGCAGGGGAGATTACACCAGCTAAAAACATTAAAAAGAGAAAATTTGGTTTGGTTAAAACCAAACCATCGACGGTTTGGTGGGAGTGTAGAAAACCGTCAACGATTTTCAGTTAACGTGGTCGAGTAAAGATAAAATGGTGAAAATGGTTTAGTTAAAAAGTTCAAATCGTCGACCGTGTCAAGGACAACGGTTTCCCTTGTGCTAGCAGCCTATAAAAGGGGATCAAGCTCATTTTTTTAGAAAAAAATCAAATCCTCTCTCTCTCTCTCTCTCTCTCTCTCTCTCTCTCTCTCTCTCTCTCTCTCTCTCTCTCTCTTCAATTTTTGGCCCGGTTTCAGCTCGAATTGAAGAAGGAACGTCAGTTCGGGTTCCCTACTGCGATTCTCCACTGTTTAATCGGAACGATTTCGTTGTTTAGGCTTCCCAAGCACCACTCTAAACCTGGTGTAAGGAAGTTGTTTTTTAGGTTTAATTAATTATTGGAATATGTGGGCCTTGGGGATGTTAAAATGATAAATATTTTAGGTTTTTTTTAAAGGAAAGAGGGCAGCACCTCCATTTATTTATTGATATACCCTCACTTTTTGCGGACGAATACTGTGGTTACAAGACCAACATTGGGAGATTACAGGTAAAAAACATTAAAGGCCTCCCAAAAACAACACCAACAACCACACAAAACAGGACTACAAATCCAAATAAAACTAAATAAGAAACAAATCTAAACAGACCTAACAAGAACAAAAATAATAAAATAAACTAACATCAAAAAATCAAAAATCTAAACCAACTAAACAAAAATGAAGAGGTTGAACTAATTGCGAAAGGAAATGAGACACAACCTATCCATCCAAAAGATACCTTTCAGATAACGCGGTAAAAGATGTTATTCTTTATAGATGACATTGTTTCCCATTTCTCCTTCTCTAGCGAGAAAATCAACCGCACTATTGCAAGCGCGGCAGGCATAGTTTTGGGATCCCCGTAGGCATAGCTCCAGGAAACAGGTAAGGGGAATAAGTTATGTCAGTTATTTTAAAAAATTGTACTAATTAAAATATAGCATGCGGTTATAGGATTATAGAGTATGAATGTCTGAATGATACAAATTATGAAAGTTATGAGTATGGAAATTATAGTTTTACGTATATATACGTATTTTGGGAAAAGCTTGGTATTTGGGATTCAGATAAACCCTCATTGAGTTAGGGTATATGGATACAAAGTTTGTGCAAGTGCGGCAGGCATAGTTTTGGGATCCCCATAGGCATAGCTCTAGGAAACAGGTAAGGGGAATAAGTTATGCTAGTTATTTTAGAAAATTATACCCATTAAAATATAGCATGCGATTACAGGATTATAGAGTATGAATGTTTGAATGATACAAAGTATGCAAGTTATGGGTATGGAAATTATAGTTTTACGTATATATACGCATTTTGGGAAAAGCCTGGTATTTGGGATTCAGATAAACCCTAAAGATGAGTATATTATTATTTTACAGTAGAGAATTATAGTTTATCTCATATAGTAGGGAAATACAATTTTTCCCATACAAATTATTATATTATGAATATCGCTTAAATTGTATGACATGAGAAACGATAGTTTTAAATATAGACTTTATATACAGTATTTTACAGAGTCATGATATCACAAATTTATACAGAACCATGATATTACAGATTTATACATAACCATAATATTACAGTTTATATAGAATCATGGTATTACAATTTATACAAAATCATGGTATTATAATTTATAAAGAATCATGGTATTATAGTTTATACAGAATCATGGTAAAACCGTAATATTTTAAATAGTATTATATAGTATCAGAACTATGATGGACCAAAGATTTATAGAGAGCATGGTACCGTTGCTATACAGTTATAGTAGTGCAGCCACACTTTCAGATAAAGTGTTGGTAAATCAATCGATTGGGCCAAAGAAGAGTAGAGGATCCCCATGGAGTTCGGACCAGGCTAGGTAGGTCAATCGTACTCACAGTTATAGTTATAGTTACAGATATAGACGCAGTTTGACTTAGCTTAGTAGGTCAGCCACGGTTAAGTCTAGTTTACGGGCCGCACAACCCAATTATGCGGGGTTAATTCATGATTACAGTTATCCATCCAGTGAAGTTGTAGTGCCCCAGACCTACCACATGGGGCCCGGAGTGTTATGAGACCAACACATGTCTCTGATACCATTCATGAAGCGAAAATATTAAAATAACCTCAACAAAATATACCAAAGTTCTATACTTACACATGTAGATCCATAATAATTACAACCTCATTCTTCATATTACAAAACTTGAATAAAATGTATATAACATAAAAACTAAAAACATAATTGTTCTGGTACCACTCACAAAACTACCCCGACCTGAAGCTACCTAAGTTTGATCACCTGGATAACTTGAAAAGATAAAGTCAACGAAAAGGTGAGACATCTCTCAGTAAGGAAGAAATAATTTATAATAGTGTGTGGCTGAGTGTTTAATATATAATTAAAATATCCATACAAATGCATTCATAATCCACTAGCAGCCAAAATAACACGCTCAATAGTCACACCATGGTCAACATCTTTGTCATTCAATCACATGTTGTTAGCTTTGGTGCAATCCCAAGAGAGGGGGTGAATTGGGTATTTAAAATTTATCGTCTAGGTTAAACCAGATAAGCAGTATTACTTAACCTAGGGTCTGTCTATGCAAATGTAAACCTAATCATTTATAATATAATATACACGTGTAGTAAGTAAATTGCAGAAATGTAAAAAACACGCACGATATGTTATCGGGGTTCGGCCAACTGTGCCTGCGTCCCCGCCTTTAACTCACAAGCTAGAGGATTCCACTAATAGCTCACTTAAGGGTGGAGCGGCACCGTTTACAACCAGGTCAAGTTAACACAGAGCTGACCTCAACCTTAACCAGGTTAATTAGTGGGGCTGACCTCAACCTACACGCCTTAACAGGACGACGCACCTAGCTTTCCTAATCGGGTCTAATCCAATCCAGGACTATTCCAAGGCTAGTCTCCCTTTTCAGGTCCGTGCCTGGAAAATACAAAAAATGTGTATAAAATTTGTACACGGAAATATGCATCTAGAAAAGCAGATATGTGCACCAATACAGCTCAATCAATAAAGCAAGCACGAATGATATGTAGATATGCTCAGTGCTCTAATGTGTGCTAAACACTCAATCAAGTATGATAATCAATCAAGATCTAGAGTGTGTATCTAAGCAAGATTTGAAACACAATATTCAAATATCACAAAATTAGATCATGGTTTCAAATATGCTAAGCAAGATAGATCAAACAAACTCAATACAATATTTCAATGTCTAAAGCACAATGGAGTTGTTTGAAAAACTAGTTTTTCGCAAAAGGAATTTTGCACACAAAATCTAGGTTTAGGTATCTTGCAACAACAATGCAAGAACCATAACCCTCATAGTCTTCCGACACAAGATTTATCAAATGAAATTCTTGGAAGAACTTTAGGCTATACTCTCAAATAAAATCAAAAAGAGAGTATGAGCTAGAGAGATTACGCACTATAGCCTTATAGAAATACTCACAATGCTTAGAGAAATCAAGATTGAAGAGTATGTGAGTGTTTACAAGAAGTATTTGGCTAATATAGGATTTTGAGAGTTGAGAGAGATTTGCCCTAATTAAGTTTTGCTAATCCTTGCTAATAATGATAAATGAATGGGTATATATAGGCAAGGAGGTATTTTTGACCATTGGGGACCTATTGGGCATTATTAAGAAAGTTTTAAATCATCTTAAAATAATTAACCTTGTTTAAAATATGTTTAACCGCAGTAAAAATCAGGGCAACCCGAGAGGTACGGTCGACCAGAAAGGTTTCGGTCGACCAAGTCACATATGGTTCAGTCGACCAGGGGACTTTTGAACTGAGGGTTCGGTTGACCAGGAGAGGGTGATTTCTCAATTTTCTGAGGTTCGATCGACCAGGACATTTTGAACTACCTGGTTCGGTCGACCAGACTGCTGGGAATTCTCCTGAGGACCCCTCAGTCGACTAGGTAATTGTAGTACAAAAGTGATCGGTCGACCAGATGGTCAAACTTTTGACTCCAGGGGGTTTCGGTTGACCAGGGCCTTTTGAACTACCTGGTTCAGTCAACTAGATGGTCAAAATTTGACCCAGGGAGGTTTCGGTCGACCAGGGCTTCTTGAACTACATGTTTCGGTCGACCAGGTGGTCAAAATGTTGACCAAAAAGAGTTTCGGTCGACCAGGGCCTTTTGAACTATCTATTTTGGTTGACCAGATGTTTCAGTCGACCGGGGCCTTTTGAACTATCTGTTTTGGTCAACCAGATGTTTCGGTCGACCGGGCCAAAATGAACTGACTTTGCTGGTCGACCGAAAGTGCACCATGTGTGCATTTCAGTCCCGTTTCGAAACAAACAAACCCTATTCAAGTGCCTAACAAACATATGTGTAAATGTGTGTGTCCTAGGATCACTTGGGGTCCAATTTGAAGACACCAAAAAAGTCCGGTGTCGGTTGACCTAAGGGAAAACCCTAAGGTCTTTCTAAGGTCCGTGTAGGTACCTACTGTCCAACTAAGTTCAATTTGAGCATACCTACCTATCACGCATGATGCAAATTATTACAAGTCATATGAGTGTGCAGTTCATAATAAAATTACATCCTAGAATGAAGAAACTAAATAATAAATACAAATGCATCACAAGATTCTTCATTCATCGGCACGAACACCGCACGTCATCATGATAAGTCTTTTAGTCCTGAAGCGCGCACAAGGTGAACCTGCATGCAATTCTCAGTATAATCATTAGTACCAAGAGTATTTGTCATAATCAAAACTGGGTGTTACCAATCAAGTCAACACATGCCCACATACATAAATATTTTACTGATAATTCCCGAGAATAGGAAAGCCTACCTGCCTATACAAGTAGATTCCCTCTACTCTAATGCTAACACTAGGGCACTCACCTTTCTCAATATGCCCTTGTGTTATATATCCAGGTAAAATCACTAAGAATAGGGAAGGTCACCTGCCCATACAAGTGGCTTCCCTCTACTCTAGTATCCACAAATAATTACCAGAGTACTCGCATTTCTAAGCAAGCCCTTGAGTGGAGTAATATACTTTACTATAAATACTTAATTAATTAAAGTCACACACAGCCAACAATATCCATTCCACAAAACTCCACACATATATGCATATCGCAATCAATCCACACAGGATAATCATATTGGTTTTCAATCATTCCCACACAGGGTCAACATCCACACAATATGTATTCGTCCACATAGGACTCTATCACTCACACCATACACGTCCACACAGGACTGTCAATTACAACATACATGTCCACACAAGACTGGTCCACACAGAACTAACTAATCACACAGATTGCACGGTCCACATAGGATAAACCAATCTCACAGCATACATGTCCACACAGGACAAATCAAACCACGCAGGTTACAAAACAAACACTCCATTCATAGTAAATAGGTAAACAATCTCCTCATACCACTGCCAATGTTTACCTCCCAATATAAACGCTCATATAACGACCTCCCCATACCACTGTCAACGCTATATCGCAATTTACATGAACCACAACACAAGTCAATAGCAAACCAATCATTCACCACATCCACAGTATACACAACATCAGTATCCGCAATCAACCAGTATATTCAACTAGGCAGAAATCACAACCAAATAATATTCGCAATCTCAATGATTCATCATTCCACAATGCTCGCAATCATTTAATTAACAAAGATGGTTTCAACCAGACGATTTTTCCCAATATAATATATATATATATATATATATATATATATATATATATATATATATATAAACAGTATTTTCAATACCAGCGTGGTTTAGAAAAATTATACCCCAAATTAGTCATTTTAAAATTATTAAAAAGCTATTATAAAATATTTCCCCTCACCTACTCCTCGGGATTCCTGCCTAAAGTCAACAAAACAAGACCTTGTATTCAAAAAATTCCAAATTCCTCAAATCTTAGAAAAATTGTCATATAATACTTCCTATGCTCCAAATACTTTAAAATAATAAATAAACCTTAAATTATTTCACTTACCCTAGTTTTGGGATGTTTCTCAAATTTTTCAATTCGATAATCCGCTTCACCTACATTGTAGAGAATCTTTTCAAGAGTCTCATGGTAGCTTCTGATCGTTGAACCAAGCTAAATCTGGCTCGGAATCGAAGAGATAAGGTAGAGGAGCTGTGGGTAGAGAGAGAAATAGAAGGAAAAATTAAAATCCTCGCTGAAAATCTAATTTCTCCCTATTTATAAGCAGCTTGCCACGCGGACTCATCAACAAGCCCAAGAACACCACTCGTTGACGAGACCGTGATCTCATCAACGAAATTTAGAAGGTGAGAACTTCTCTCGGTAAACCCTCGTCGACGAGACATGCATACTCGACGACGAGGCTTTATAGTTTTCTTGTCGACAAGAAAAACCAGCTCGTCGACAAGCGCCTGTTATTACCCTTTAAAATTTCTTCTCCCCTTTCTTCTATTTTCCCTTTTTCCTTATTATCATTCTTATTATTTTAAATAGTTAAAATTTTTCGGTTTGTTACAGAAGTTTTCATAGTTATATATATACATAGATTTACAAAAGCAGAATTATTTATCATAATTAAAAGTATGTTCAAATAGTTATGTTTTGATTATATAAAACTCATCTGCCACACACTGATATTAACTTATTCTCAATTACTGAAAGGTGTCTCACCCCTAGAAATCAAACATTTCAGGAGATCTAGATAGATAGGCGGAGCGAGCTCCGAGATAGAGGAAGCTATGGTACTGCCCTAGTTTTAGGGTAAGTGTTTGAGCTAGGAGATATGATTTTGTATAATCCCTTGAGTATCTTATGAATTGTTGGGTGTAACGCCCCGACCGCCTACGTAGGCCCGGAGTGCTACTAATCCATTCATTTACTTAATAATTAACATTCTAATATCATGTATGCAGCGGAAAACATAATTATAATCTTCCAACAAATAATACCAGAGTTTACTATTCCTATCCATAATCCAAATTAACTATTCACCACCTGTAATCACATATATACATGTCTCCAAAACATAATCCCCAAATATCAGTATTCACAACTATTCACCTATCTGAAGACTTCAATACATAAAACATAAAACATAAAATATACATCTCAAAATTAACATAAAAATATACCATTTTCTCTTTCTATTTCCCAAAAATGCTATAAAACCTTGAACTCTCTAAGCTTGATCTCGAGGAAATCCTAAAAAGATAAATTCATATTCGGGTGAGACACATCCAGTAAAGGAATAAATAATATATTAAAACAGTGTGTGGCTAACATGAGTTTATATAAATATCATTTTAACAACATTTTCAAAACGTTATCATAAACATTGAAATCATTCTCTGAGCCTACCAAACACATGCAAAAGATTTAACCCACGAGATTACCCAAGGATAGGGGAGATTACTCGCCCATACAAGTAGCACCCCTCTACTTTGATACTTAGGTAACCCTAAGGTCGTTGCTGAAGCATACCAGGGCACTCACCTTACTCAGTAAGCCCTCAAGTGTTAGATTGATCTTGTACTCACACAGTTCAAACAAAAGTTTACCAACGAAGGCCCCAAGGATAGGGAAATCTACCCGCCCATACAAGTAGGTTCCCTTTGCCCTAGTACGTTATGCAGCTACTACCACATCTAAAGTTACTAGTGTACTCGCCTTTCTCAACAAACCCTTAGGCAAAGAGACGCCCCACCCAATCGTAACATGTTCTACGAGTATAGATACTTCTAGTATCATAATACATTATTCTTTCTGTCATTATTCAACCATTCACATATGTTCATGTTCATAACTTTAACATTTCATTTCATTTCACTTTAAGCCATTTTACATTGTTCACATTTCACACTTCATTTTCGTTTCATTCATTTCCATTTTCATTTCATTTCATTACATAACCAGCATCATCTTTCAGCTGTTTTACCCAACATCTTTCAATTGTTTTACCCAGCATTTTGCAGTTGTTTTACCTAATATCTTTCAGCTGTTTTACCCAACATCTTTCAGTTGTTTTACCCAGCATTTTTCAGCTGTTTTACCCAGCATTTTTCAGCTATTTTATCCAGCATTTTTCAACTGTCATAATGTTTTACTTACTTAGCTTGCATCTCATACATTTAACATATATTTGCACAGAATTTACATTTACTCATGCCATAGAATTTATCAATAAAATTCATACATATTCCTAATAAAATAAGCCAACCCATTTTTAGCATTTAAATACTGAAAATATAATTTTCATTTCTTACATAATTATCCCGAAAATATTTCCCACTTTCATCAGTTCATTTTCGCATATACTTTTCTAATAAACAAACTTAAATTCGAAAAAACATAATTTAAATGGTTGGCATTTTAAACCCATACCGAAACATTTACACGTATATATAACACAATTCATTTTTTATTAGATTCATAAAAATTCTGATTTAATATATATATATATATATATGTATATATATTTTCCCTTACCGTGTTTCTTGAATTACGCCAACAGAGACCCCGAAAAATACCTACGGTGCTACCCGGATCCTGAATCAAATATCATAATTCCATTAAATCATCCCTAAATAAAATACTATTTTAACATTTCCTATACCCATAAATTCTAAATAAATAATTATAACATCAAATATAACCAATTTACCAAATTTTCTAAATCTCACTCTCACTTTGGAGTGGGCTTTAGAAAACCTCAATTGAAAATTTATTCACGCCAAAATGACGATGATCACGATTAGGACCCCGTGGTGGTACTTGATCGTTGATTTAACAAAAAATTTAATAAGAAATTAGAAAAAAAGTTGCCTTACCCCAGGAATGGTGCCTACGCCACTCCCACGATAAATCCGCTCCAGTAGAAATGTTGATGGCAGAGTTAGGAATCCAACGACACCTTCTATTTTCCGATCAGCGCTCGTTAGGCCAACGAAACTGAGGAGAGAGAGAGAGAGAGAGAGAGAGAGAGAGAGAGAGAGAGAGAGAGAGAGAGAGAGAGAGAGAGAGAGAGGTGCAGGAGAGAGGGTTGAAGAAAATGATGGAATTGGATTTCAAATTGAAATCTAATCAATCCTATTACATTTAATCTATATTATTTTAATATTATATACATATATACACACACAGACACTTTAACTTATATTATTCAATAACCTTATATATATTTATATATCTTTATTTCAATTTTTTTTACTATTCCTTTTATTTATTTATTTATTTAATTCAATAATGTTTAATTAATTAATTAATAATTGGCCTTAATTTTTTTTGGTGCTATTTCTTTTTATTTGTTTATTTATTACATTAATTTAATAATGTTTAACTAATTAATTGATTAATAATTTTAATTAATTAACTTTTTTATTTTTATTTTTCAGCTTATTACATTGGGATGTATATGTATATGTTTGGAGGTTATAACACTCTGGTATTGTATATAAGGTTCAAGTATTTTACGGTTTTCGCTACATAGATAGTAGGTATTTATGGACAGGATTATCCCTGATACCCTACTTTGGGTTTGGGATGACATTGTGGATGTTATTATCAGTATGAGAATAATTTTATATTTTAGCAGTATGAACAAAAAATTTATATAGCAGAATTTCGGGTTGTGACAATTTGGTATCAGAGCCTAGGTTGCTAGGTTCTATAAACTTTAGTGCACGGAAAGCAATACTATAGTATATGAATGGATCTTGATGAGGATAGGAAATGGGTAGATCAAGACATCAATAAGTCATTGTTGGAGGTTAAGATAAAAATTTAGGTTTTTGTCTTATAGCCTAGAGGCAGGAATTGCATGGCGGTTTCTGTGACTTTCCTGAAATGACGATTTTAGGAAAGCCATGGTAAACTATCGTCGGTCTTTGTTTTTGAGTGGTAATATTGAACCTTAAATTGGGAATAAGGAGGTTAAGTTGATTGGTGGTAAAAAGATATCTTATGGTTCATAGTTAGATTAAGGTATTAGTTGTGTTATGAAGTTAGGATTCTCAGACTATGTTGTTCTATTTTCAGGATGGACCATCAGAATGACAATACAAATATTGGTACGATGCAGAGCCTTCCAGTATGGGAGGTAGAGATTCTGATGTGGTGTTACGTAGCGTCGCCTAGCAAGTAATGGCTGAGATAGCGAGAAATTCAGGGGAGCAAGGCTGCCCACTAGCTCATGAGGGCTGCACGATCAAGCAATTCACTCAAATGAATCCCCCGACGTTCTTTGGAGGAGCTGACCTGTTCATGGTAGAGAACTGGGTCCAGGAGATTGAGGAAACGTTGTCAGTTCTCCCTTGCACCGAGGAGCAAAAAGTATCATTTGCTACCTTTAAGTTGATAGTGGAGGCTAATCGATGGTAGAGGTCAATGAAATTGCTAGAGGAGAAGAGGCAAGTACCTATAGATTTGACCTGGAGCCGCTTTCGGGAGGTATTCTTCGAGCGGTACTTCCCCGCTACTACTAGAAATGCTAAAGCAGTAGAATTTATCAATTTGACTCGGGGGCACCTAACGGTCTAGCAGTATGCAACTAGATTCATTGAGCTGTCCATGTATGCCCCATACATGGTGCCGGATAGGAGAAGAAGGGAAAGAAGTTTGAGGAAGGCCTAAGACAGAGTATCTATAAGCAAGTGGTGGCATTCCAAGTGTAGACTTTTTTAGAGCTAGTGGATAAAGCCACAGTGATAGAGACCAGCCTGCAGAGAGGTGCCAAAGTACAGAGTCAGAGGAAGAGGCCTATGCCTTTTGATTTCCGAGCAAGCACTAGTTAGGGTCAGCGGAGGAGATATGATGCGGGCCAGCGGCTAGTTGGGGGACGCCGAGCCCCTCAGGGTGATCCAACACCTCCTATTTGTACTAGGTGCAGTTAGAGGCATGTGGGGGAATACCGGGTTGGAGAGAATGTCTATTATTGATGTGGTAGACTCGAGCAAATTGCACGGGTATGTCATGGGCCATTGAAAAATGCACCTGTTCCTAATCATTATTGGGGAAACAATCAAGCACCCCGAGGCAACCAAAAGAGGAACACCACCCTGGCATGGATTTATGCATTGACACCAAAAGATGCAGAGGCGGTTAGGGACGTGGTGACAGGTATCATTTCTATCTTTTCAAATAAAGCTTTTGTTTTGTATAATTCAGGTGCAACCCACTCTTTTATATTTCTGGGTACATCAAGTTATGTGGGATAGAATGTGACACCCTGAACCCTCAATCACCTGTATCTGATACCATAATTAACATGCATGCAGCGGAATATAAATAAATAACCTCAAATAAATACCAGAGTTCTATATAACAACCCAAAAAACGAACACTACAACCTCCAGATATCTGTATCCACAACTAGTGATTAAAACATATCCTAGTACAAATATATCTATATATATATTCAGTATCTCACAATACCCCAAAAAGAAACCACCAAAAACAAACCCAGCCTAGGCCTTCAAGCCCGATTTCCAAAAGAACCTAAAAAGTTGTTAATCCACTTGGGTGAGACACTTCTCAGTAAGGGTGGAATAAATGATAACAGTGTGTGACAAATGAGTTTTAATATTTATATATAAAAATAAACTGCTTCTCATATACATCAATAACAATTGAGAAAATGTATCATTAATAACATCACTGACATCTAATATCATACACACATCCAATATGCACAAGTACATAATTTTTATACAAGAGAAAGTCCCTAAAGATAAGGAAGATTACCTGCCCATACAAGTAGCTTCCCTCTGCTCTAGTACTAAAAACTATCTACCAGAGCACTCACCTTACTTAGTAAGCCCTTAGGTGGAAAATTACCTCGCCGTCAGTATATACATTTTATTATTTTAAAGGGTTTCCGAGAATCAGAATGTATACCCATCCATACAAGTAGCATCCCTTTGGACTGATACCAAGAAACTACCTAGCAGAGCACTCGCCTTTCTCAGCAAGCCCCCGGTGGTTTGTTTACCTCACCGCATGCACACACATGCATTCACAATATGCTATATCATTATTATTATGTTTTAATTAAATTCACACGCACAATACATCCACACAGGAATCATGCATCTTATACTTCATCTTCTAATGTCCTCGGTACGTGGCCCACACAGAGCAACTGCGTACATATCAGTACGTGGCCCACACAAGCACCTATGTACTTCTTATCAACATGTGACCCACACAGGCACCACTACCCACACAAGGTACATAACATAGCCCACACAGGCGCCATTATCCACACAGGATACATAACATGGCCCACACATGTGCCATTATCCACACAAGATATATTGTGACCCACACAGGAACCACTCCGGCTTTCGCGACACGTGGCCCACATAGATACCACTATTCGCCAGTATCAAATCCCCATGACCTACCCGTAGTACATCAGTAGAACAAGCTCCTCAACCTGCCAATGTCCTACCCCATATAAACGACAATATGACGAGCTCCTCGACCTACCAACGCCATATCATGATTTGTATCTAGGCAATATAACAACCTCCTCATGTCATTATTATATTGAGATGCATACGAATAACCACACCAACTAGTTCACACAGTCGCATCAATGCATTACCACACAGGTATCCAACAGATCAATACATTCCCACACAGCAGTCCAACAGATCAATATGTTTCCACCTGCAAATCCAAATACCACAGTAATTCCTATTCAATTTATTAGGAAAATTATTCTCATGTCACATGAATTTAGTATCATATGCAATTATCTCAAATATAAACCTTAAACAAAATCATCATTTTCTAGTACTCAAGTTGTTCTAAAAAAAAACATATAGATAAATAACAAATTTTATTTGCTCGTAAATAACCAGTTCACCCTAACAAAATACGTATATAATTTTATTCCTCCTTACCTGATTTCTTGAACCACGCCTGTAGGGTTCCCAAACTTATACCCGCAGCACTCACCCGAACCCTGATTCAATCAAATCAACCCCAATAAAATATTATTTTAACCTTTCCTAATTTATAATAATTAAATAATAATTAATTTCTAAATAACTCATTTATCCTAATTTTGGGGCTATGCCTACAACGATCCCACGAGAAATTCGTTCCGTTAGACTTGTAGAAAATCATCTCTAGATTCACGCGGTGGTGTTCGATCGTCAATTTGGCTTAAAATTTAAGAAAAATTGAGGTAAGAATAAGAATTTTCCTTACCCCAAAAGATATGCCTGCATTGCTCCTACGACAAATCCACTTCTATAAATATGTCGGTGGCAGAGAATGGAGTCTAGTGGTATTTTCGAATTTTTAATTGGGCAAGAATTCACCGCGAAATCATAGAGAGAGGAGAAGTGGGGAGCGTGAGCTGAGAGAGTTTTTTTTTTTTTCTTTCTTTCTTTCCCTTTCCTTCCTATTCTGTGTGAATCCATTTTTTTTTTCTTTCTTCTCCTCTCTGTTTGCTCCAAAAAGCTTAGCCACTAAGTCTTCTTTTCTTTGTTTTCTTTCCTTTATCCTTTATCCTTTATCCTTTTACCTTATACCTTATTATATAATAACTTTATATGTACTTATCTATATATATATATATACCCAAAATCCTCAAAATTCTTAATTTAATTAATTTTCTTAATGATAATAATAATAAATTAATAATTAATATTTATTTATTTATTTATTCTATTATTTTTTTCTCGATTACTACATTCTCTCCTCCTTAAAAGAATTTCGTCCTCGAAATTTGCTAATCAATCCTTTTACAAAACTCTAAAATTACTTAATTATTAATACACTCCACAATTCTAAGTAAGCATATGAATCTAAAATCAAATCAATCTTTAATATAAAATCATACCTGCTTCTGCACCACGAGCAATATCCTTATCAGCCGGAACCATGGCATACACACGCGCCGAACTGCCACGAGGCAGTGGCTCATTCCACTGGTGCTGATCAGAAGCGGGTGTGTTGTGAGGCAGTCCCTGACAATCTCGGGCCATGTGGCCATATTTGCCACACCGATAGCACTTAATGTTCTTGGTTAGGCATTCTCCCCAATGCCCCAACTTACAACGAGCACAATAGCGAGGTGACAAATCGCTCTGACATCCTCGATCACCTCTATCAGATCTTTGTCCCCCGACATATTTGTCCCTCTTCCACGAGCCCTGTCTGGCATCATCAGAAAAAATGAGAGGCATAGGCCTCTTCCCCTGCTCTGCCATCTTTGCACTCCTCTGTAGACTCAATTCTACCACGGTGGCTCTATCCCCCAGCTCTGAAAAGCTTTGTACCTTCAGGACTGCCACTTGTTCGTGAATTCTCGGTTTCAATCGCCTCTCAAACCACCTTGCCTTCTGGAATTCATCTAGAACCATAAAAGGTGCAAAACGGGAGAGTTCTATGAACTTCGCAGTGTAGTGCTACACAGTAAGTTGCCCCTGAGTCAAGTGGAAGAATTCCTCTACCTTCGCAGCCCTGGTGGTGGGAGGGAAGTACCGATCATAGAAAAGTTCCTTAAATCAACTACAGGTTATATCTGTGGGTACTACCCGCAGTTCCTTTAGCAGCTTCACTGCTTGCCACCATCGCTCGACCTCCTCTGTCAGCTTAAAGGTAACGAAGAGAACCTTCTGTGCCTCAGTGCAAGACAACACTGCCAACATTTTCCCCATTTCTTGCACCCAGCTCTCCGCTACAAGTGGGTCAACACCGCCCGCAAATGCAAAAGGTTTCAGGCGAGTAAATTGGTCAATTGAGCAACCCTAGTTCATAGGTGGACATTTCTGTCCTTCAGAGTCTCTCCTAATTTCTTCCCAAACCTGCCGAGCTAAATCCCGCAGTAGAGTGGAAGTATCGATCTCTCCCACACTGGTAGCTCTTACACCATTCTCCTCTCCAGCATCAACGTCCTTTCCCCTGGAATCCATCCTGTGGATAGAACAAAAGCGAATTTAGAACCTTCATATCACATTAGGTACAGTTATAGAACAATGAATCAATTTAACATTTAAATCCTCAATTAAAACATCAAACAGCCAGCTTATCCCCAAATCAACTTAACCCTCAAGTTCTAATTCTGAGTTCTAGTCTCTTTGCTCAGAAACATCACCGTCAACGGATTTACCGTGGTTTTCTGAAACTGGCCGGATTCATAAACTCATAGAAGTCCATCAAGGGATTTCTGCCTCTAAGCTACGAAACAAAACTCAAAATCTTCTATCAACATCCTAATCTACCCATTCCTATCCTTATCCTTATCCGTACCTATATTTGGGTATTAATTAATCCTAAAGTCTGTAGAATCTATAACCTAATGCTCTAATACCACAATGTGACGCCCCGAACTCACCAAGTGGGACCCGGGTGCCACGTTTTCCAATCACCTGTATCTGATACTATAATTAACATGCACAGAGCAAAATATAAATAAATAACCTCAAATAAATACCAGAGTTCTATATAATAACCCAAAAACGAACACTACAACATCCAGATATCCGTATCCACAACCAATATTTAAAACATAACCTAGTACAAATATATCCATATATATTCAGTGTCTCACAATACCCCAAAAACAGTCCCTGCCTAGGCCTTCAAGACCAATTTCCAGAAGAACCTGAACAGTTGTTAATCCACTAAGGTGAGACACTTCTCCGTAAGGGTGGAATTAATTATAACAGTGAGTGACAAATGAGTTTTAATATTTATATATAAAAATAAACTGCTTCTCATATAACATCAATAACAACTGAGAAAACGTATCATTAATAACATCACTGACATCTAATATCATATACACATCCAATATGCACAAGTACATAATTTTTATGCAGGAGAAAGTCCCCGAGGATAAGGAAGATTACCTGCCCATACAAGTAGCTTCCCTATGCTCTAGTACTAAAAACTACCTACCAGAGCACTCACCTTACTCAGTAAACCCTCAGGTGGAAAATTACCTCGTCGTCAGTATACACATATTTATTATTTTTAAGGCGAAGGTTTCCGAGGATCGGGATGTCTACCTGCCCATACAAGTAGCATAGGATGTCTACCCGCCCATACAAGTAGCATCCCTTTACACTAATACCAAGAAACTACCTAGCAGAGTATTCGCCTTTCTTAGCAAGCCCCCGGTGGTATCTTTACCTCGCCGCATGCACACACTTGCATTCACAATATGCTATATCATTATTATTATGTTTTAATTAAATTCACATGCGCACATTACATCCACACAGGAATCATGCATCTCATACTTCGTCTTCCAATGTCTTTAGTACGTGGCCCACATAGAGTAACTGCGTACATATCAGTACGTGGCCTACACAGGCACCTACGTACTTCTTATCTACATGTGGCCCACACAGGCACCACTACCCACACAAGGTACATAACATAGCACACACAGGCGCCACCATCCACACAGGATACATAACATGACCCACGCAGGCGCCATTATTCATACAGGATATAATGTGGCCCACACAGGCACCACTCCGGCTTCCGTGACATGTGGCCCACACAGGTACCACTATTCACCAGTATCCAATCTCCATGACCTACCCGTAGTACATTAGTAGAACAAGCTCCTCGACCTGTCAATGTCCTACCCTATATAAACGACAATATGACGAGCTCCTCGACCTGCCAACATCATATTATGATTTGTATCTAGGTAATATAACAACCTCCTTATGCCATCATTATATTGATATGCATACGAATAACCATACCAACTAGTTCACACAGACGCATCAATGCATTACCACACAGGTATCCAATAGATCAATTCATTCCCACACAACAGTCCAACAGATCAATACATTTCTACCTGCAAATCCAAATACCATAGTAATTCCTATTCAATTTATTACGAAAATTGTTCTCATGTCCCACGAATTTAATATCATATGCAATTATCCCAAATATAAACCTTAAACAAAATCATCATTTTCCAATACTCAAGCTATTCTAAAAAAAAACATATAGATAAAAACAAATTTTATATGCTCGTAAATAACCAGTTCACCAGAATAAAATACTGATATAATTTTATTCCCTCTTACCTGATTTCTCGAACCACGCCTGCAGGGTTCCCAAAATTATACCCGCAGCGCTCACCCGAACACTGATTTAATCAAATCAACCCCAATAAAATATTATTTTAACATTTCCTAATTTACAATAATTAAATAACAATTAATTTCTAAATAACTCATTTATCCTAGTTTTGGGGTTATGCCTACAACGATCCCACGAGAAATCCGCTCCACTAAACTTGTAGAGAATCATCCGTAGATTCTCGTGGTGGTATCCGATCATCAATTTAGCTTAAAATTTAAGAAAAATTTAGTTAAGAATGAGAATTTGCCTTACCCCAGAAGATATGTCTACGTTACTCCTATGACAAATCTACTTCGGTAGATATGTCGATGGCAGAGAATGGAGTCCAATGGTATTTTCGGATTTTCAATTTGGTGAGAATTTGCCGCGAAATCGTAGAAAGAGGAAGAGTGGAGAGCGTGAGCTGAGAGAGTTTTTTCTTTCTTTCTTTCTTTCTTTCCCTTTCCTTCCTATTCTGCGTGAATCCCTTTGTTTTTTTTCTTTCTTTCTTCTCCTCTCTGTTTGCTCCAAAAAGCTTAGCCACTAAGGTTTTTTTTTTTTTTTCTCTTTCCTTTATCCTTTTACCTTATACTTTATTATATAATAACTTTATATATACTTATATATATATATATATATATATATATATGTATATATATATCCTTATATGTATTTAAGTATACATATATATACATATATACCCAAAATCCTCAAAATTCTTAATTTAATTAATTTTTTTAATAATTTTTAATTAATTAATTAATTAATATTTATTTATTTATTTATTCTATTATTTTTTTCTGGGTTACTACATAGAAACTCAGATATTAGACACCAAACTATTAGTAGCCACACTAACGAGATTAGTAGTGATATGTAGAAGAGTGCTTAAAGACTGTCTAGTGGATATTTAAGGGAAAATGCTACCAACCAATCTAGTGGTATTTGAAATGCATGGATTCAATATGATTTTGGGAATAGACTGACTACCCGCCAATTATGCTAGCATCGACTATCTTAAGAAAGAAGTTGTATTCAGATCTTTTAGGGAGCAGGAGTACAGATTTAAGGGGTCGTGTGTGCGCTCTCCACCATAGATGTTGTCGGCTATTCAAGTGAGGAGACTATTGCTAGATGGATGTCAAGGATACTTAGCTTGCATAAAGAAAGCGCCAAGAGGGGAACTGAAATTTGCAGATATTTCGGTAGTGAGGGAATTTCCAGTTGTCTTCCCAGAAGATTTATCTGGAATACCTCTGTTGGCCTAACAAGGCTTACGACTCTTATTTTGATGATAACAAATCAAGAGAATTTAATATATTTCAAAGTTGTAATGTTTCGAGAATCAAATATTAGAAAGCTCAAGATCAAGTGATCACAAGAGTACATTAAAAACATATAAACAAGTGGTTCAAGCAAAACTCAGATCAAAGGGTGACAAAACTTAAAGTTTGAAAAATACCATGAAAGCTTAAAGTTTGAAAACTATCATGGAAGCTCAAAGAATGTTGAAGCTCAAGATGGACTCAAAACAAGGACATACATGAAGACTTCAAGAGTTGAAGAATTTAGAGTCTTAAGGAAAGTACTTCAAGTGTTTGATTGGTTATTATGTAAACTCCAAGTGTCCTTTTGTTTCCATGGTATTCCTCCGCCATAAGTGAGAGTTATTAATAAACTTGGGACGAGTCCGCTATGTGGGTGGCTTCCGGTTCTTTCCAAAAAAAAAAGCATTGAAGCTCTGTATGAATAATTAAAATCCTAGAAACCATCAAGAACCACCACAAGGTTCTTGGGAAGATTCTCTGCAACCTTGGCGGAGCAGAATTTCAGTTTGAGGTTCCGGGGCACCATCCCAAAACCAAGGTAAGTGAGGTAATTTAGAGTTTTATGGTTTATTTAGAGTATATAAAGCCTAGGAAATACTTAATGATAAATATTATGGTAATTGAGTTGATTAATTTGGGAAAAATATGATAGTTATTCTGAGCATTCTATGGATTGACTAGGGATATGTATATGTATTATCTCAGGGTGTTGGAATCATGAGCGTCATAGGCATGAGTTAGAAATCAATAAACGAGTTCAGTTAGCCAGGTAAGGGAAATATGTTATGCTAGTAATTTTAGAACTTTTTACTAGTAAAATATATGTATTTGGGGATATAAATTCTAGATGATTTAAAGTATGAAAATATGTGTTTCAAGAAAATTATACAGATTATAAATTATCCTTATTATCAAAAAAATACAAATTACACTACATGGGTTTTATCTATTTAATTGTGTAACATGAGTAAATATCAATTCAGTACAAAATTTACACAACTTTTAAAGTATCATTATTTACAGTATATATAAAGAGAAATATGTTTTACAGAATTTATAGAATCATGATTTACAGCATACACACAGAAAGATGTATTTCAATATTTACAGAATACCATGATATACAGATTACAAAATCATAACATTTAGATATTACAGTTTATTCAGATAAGTTATTACAGTGTTATGGTTAAATCAGCTGAAATAGAATCATGGTAAAACTGTAAGATATATATAGAAAATAGTATTATACAATATCAGACTCTGATGAATCAGATTAGATTTCAGAGCACGGTACCGTAGTTATTTCAGTTCAGAGTGCAACCACATATCTCAGATAGTGTGTGGATTTTATAAGTAGTCGATTGTGCCTTGGGAGAGATTGCAGGATCCCCGATAGTCTAGGTTGAGGTGGCCGATCTGACGACAGAGGATTCAGTTGATTTATCCTGATAGGCCAAACAGTGTTAAGTCCCGCTTACGAGCCACACAACCCTGTCATGAGGGGTTAAATCATGACTTATAGTTATCTATCCAGGGAAGTTTTCATAGTTATGTATATATATAGATTTACAGAAACAACAAAAAAACCTATAGATAGTAAAGCATGATTAAATAGAAAGTTTAGAAAAAAGCTGTATTTTAAGCCACATAGATGTGAGTTATATTTTATTTTATTTTGCATGCTATCTCAGTTTCAGTTGATTAAAGTATGTTGTTCATGTAAACTCAGTTGCCACGCACTGGTGATAGCATATTTCGTCTTACTAAGAGTTGTCTCATCCCAGTAATTTAACACATTTCAGATGAACCAGCTAAACGAGCAGATCAGGCTCGGAGATAAAGGGGATCTTGTACTGCCTTTTCTGTAGGGTAAGTGAATGCTAAAAGACATAATTTTGTGTGGATCCTAGATGATCTAGTGGAGAATACTGGAGAGATGTGTATATATATGTTCTGGGGAAATACTGAATTCTGGTATTGTAATTATGGTTATATGATTTTATGATTTCTGCTGCATAGGTGTGTTATCTTATAAACAAGAATTCCTTGGTGCCCACTTTAGGACTGAGATGTTATAGTAGATATTACAGGGGTATTAGAGTATTATGGTATCATAGTACAGATAGCATAAAAAAATGGTATGAATTTTGGGTTGTTACAATCTGAGATACTGAAATCTGCCTCCTGACCATCTTATACTTTCTCTATAAGCTCTACCAACTCTGCATCACTTCTCTGAGCTACTTTAATTCTTTCTTGTAGGATTGGCTGCAATACCAAATTGGCAATAAATTCTTGATGATCGCCCTTTATGAGTTCCACACCGAGCCTTTCCAAATCCATCTAGATCGGATGATGTATCGCCACTATAGACATCGATGCTCCCACTGATTTCCGGCTCAGAGCATCAACTACAACATTAGCCTTTCCCAGGTGGTAACTGATGGTGCAATCGTAATCTTTTATTAGCTCCAGTCATCTCCTCTGTCTCATGTTTAATTCTCTCTGTATGAAGAAATACTTTAAGCTCTTATGGTCAGTAAAAATTTCACATTTACCCCCATAGAGATAATGTCTCTTAATTTTCAGCGCGTAAACCACCGTTGCTAACTCGAGATCATGGGTAGGGTAATTTTTCTCACATTCTTTCAACTGTCGGGAGGCATATGCTACTACTCTCCCTTGTTGCACATCACTATAAATCACAAAACTCTCTTCTCCTGAAGGAATCGTCAACACAAGTGCAATGATGAGCCGTTGCTTCAACTCCTGGAAACTCCGCTCACATTCGTCAGTCCACTCAAATTTTACACCTTTCTTGGTCAATCTAGTCAACGCATCTGACAATATAGAAAAGCCCTCAACAAATCTGCGGTAGTACCCAACCAATCCCAGGAAACTTCTGATTTCCTGCACATTCTTTGGTTGCACCCAATCTACCACCACCTCAATCTTGCTCAGATCTACTGAATACCACCCCTGGATACCACGTGTCCAAGGAAGGTAACTTGCTCTAGCTAGAACTCGCACTTCTTGAGTTTCGCATACAATATTCTTTCCCTCAACAACTGAAGCACTATCCTCATATATTCATCGTGCTCCTCTGAGCTTTTTGAATACACCAGTATGTCATCAATGAATACCACCACAAACTAGTCCAAATACTGGTGAAAGACCTTGTTCATCAAGTCCATAAACACTGCAGGAGCATTTGTCAGTCCAAACAAGAAAACCAAGAATTCGTAATGGCCATACCGAGTCCTATATGCTGTCTTTAGAACATCCTCTACTCTGACCTTTACTTGATGATACCCAGACCGTAAATCTATCTTTGAGAAAATTTGTGTTCCCTGTAACTGATCAAATAAATCATCAACGCGGGGGAGCAAGTATTTATTATTGATAGTCACTTTATTAATTTCTCGATAGTCAATGCACTTTCTTATCAACCTATCTTTCTTTTTCAAAAACAATATCGGGGCTCCCCAGGGCGACACGCTGAGCCGAATAAACCCCTTATCTAATAGTTCGTGCAACTGTTCCTTTAATTTTTTTAATTCTGTCGGTGCCATTTTGTAGGGCGCTTTCAAAATCAGCGCTGTCCGCAGAATTAGATCAATAGCAAACTCTACCTCATGATCAGAAGGTAGTCTCGGCAAATCCTCAAGAAAAACATCTAGGAAATCCCTCACTATCGGGATATCCTCTAACCTCAACTCCCCTTCCAATACCTTTTTTACACTGGTCAAATATCCTTGACAGCCATCTAGCAACAATCTCCTCGCCTGGATGTCAGATAACAATTGTGGTGGGGTGCGCACACATGACCCCATGAATTTGTACTCCTGTTCCCCTGGAGGTCTGAACACTACCTCTCTCTGATTGCAGTCGATATTAGCATAGTGGCCAGCTAACCAGTCCATCCCCAAAATTACCTTGAACCCATGCATCTTTAAAACCAACAAATTAATTGGTAAAGACCTCCTCTAAATATAAACTAGAAAGTTCCTGAGTACTTTCCTACATATCCTTACAGCCCCTGTCGGCATAGCCACTGACAAAATGATATCTAACTACTGAGTTTCTAACCCACAAAATTTAACAAACTCTCGGGCGATAAAAGAATGAGTTGCCTGTGAATCAAACAAAGCAGTAGTTGTAAATGACAATATTGAAATAGTACCTATCACCACATCTCCTGCTACCTCAACATCCCCTGGTGTTAGTGCACAAACTCGTGTCGGGGTGATATTCCTCTACTATCCGCCTCGGGGTGCTTGGCAACCTCCTCAGTGTGTTCTAGAACTGGTGCAACAGCTGGCAATGCCCGTCAATCTCTCCCCATATGCCCAGGCTAATGGCATTGGTAACAAACAATCTCCCACACTCCCCCGGGTGTCTCCTGTAGCATATGGAACAAAGAGGAGACATTTGTCTGCCCTGTACTGCCCGATCTCCCATTCCTTGTTCCGTCCTCCTCTATTATCTTGCCTTATCCAAGGCCCTCGGCTAGACCCTACCTGAAAATATAGAGGCACGAGCCTCTTTCCCTAGCTCTACACTACAGTGCCTCTCTAAAGGCTACCCTCAATCACCGTAGCTCTATCCATTACCTCTGCAAATGTCTAGGCCCGGAAGCCTATAACCTGCTCAAATAAGCTCTGTATTAGGCCCTCCTCAAAATTTCTTGTCTTTCTCTCCTCATATGGCACCAAATATGGGGCAAACTGGAACAACTCAATAAATCTAGCTGCATATTGCTGTACCATCATCGGCCCTTGCGTCAAGTGTAAAAACTCTGCTGCTTTCATACTTCTAACAATAGCGGGGAAGTATCTCTAAAAAAAGATCTCCCTGAAGCGGTTCCATGTCACCACTACAGGTACAAGTCTCTACTCCTCTAGTAGTCTCACTGATCTCCACCAATGTTTAGCTTCCCCAACCAATTAAAATGTCGTAAATAGTACCTTCTGCTTATTTGTACATGGGAAAACTGCCAGCATATCTTGTATATCCTGGACCCAGTTTTCAGCCACGAGTGGATCAGCTCCTCCAGAGAATGATGGGGGTCTCATCCACGTGAACTGCTCAATCATGCAGCTCCACTCCCTTAAACTCCTAGCCATCTCTACCATCACTTGCTGGGTGACGCTGCGTAGTACCACATCGAGGTCTCTGCCACCCATACTGGAAGGCTCTGTATCATTACCTCCAGCCTGTGCACTGCTACTCCCTGGATCCATCCTGAAAATGGTATAATATAGTCTTAGAACTTTATCATCTCAACATCACTTAATATACTCAACAAACTAAACTCATAAAATATTCCTCTATAATCATCCATCTCCAATCCTCAATCCCAATTTAAGATTCAGTCCTACCACTCAAAAACAAGAACGAGCGATAGTATCCACAGTATTTCTGAAATCGTCACCCCAGGAAAATCATAGAAACAACCACAAAACTTCTACCTCCGGGTCGCAAGATAAAACCCTAAATTCCCAATCTAATCCTCTAACAACAACTGACTCATATCTCATCAAAAATCATTCCTATACTCTGGTATTGTATTCCTTAGTTTACTAAAGTATGCAAAACCTAGCAAACTTGGCTCTGATACCAAACTGTGATGCCCCTGATTTTCCTACCATTATTTTTAATAATAAACAAACATCGCATCGGCCATGTTAGAAACTGTGATACCATTTACACATAACCCGACCCGAAGTGTGTACCAGGTAATTAGTTCATCATATAAATACATACCTAACAGCAGAAGTCAATATACATATACCACCCAAAATACAATTAACCAAAGTACTAAACATCCATACACATAAACATATCTAACACATTCCCAAAATCAATCAAAACTCTAGGAGAATCCTCCATCACTAGCACAAAAACACTCACCCTGTCTAATCAGGGTATTAGCTTTCCTCTATCTTGGAGCTCTATCTCCAGGCCTGTCATGGTTTCCTAAAATAAGATAATTTGGGTGCGACACATCTCAGTAAGACAGAAGAAATTATTTACAGTGTGTGGCAGTATGAGTTTCATTATATATATATTTCAATGATAATATCTTCTGAGAAAAATATACCAATTACACATTCTCATAATCATATAGATATAAAACACAAGCTTTTATAAGATTTATTCCCATCTTTCATCTCATTCACATGTAACCCATATTTGTCAGCGAAAGTTCTTGAAGATAGAGGAGATTACATGCCCATACATGTAACTCCCCTCTGCTCTGATATCGTTTGTAACTCTGCCCGATTAACTCGGGTACGACCACAACTGATACTTATCAGGGCACTCACCTTACTCTGTAAGCCCTCGGGCAGAGAGTTTTACTTTACCTTATTTATCTATGTTATTAAACTCATGCACTTTCTTCTCACTTTCAATTCCATTTCATCATCTAGCGCACTACCCTGAGAATATTCTTTCCACGCCATGCTTCACCCCATGGTCGAGGTTATGCTACTCAGAAAATATTTACCATGCCATGCTTCACCCCATGGTCAAGGTTATACTGCCCTAAAATATTCTCCACACCATGCTTCACCCCGTGGTCGAGATTATACTGCCCTAAAAATATTCTCTACGCCATGCTTCACCCCATGGTCGAGGTTATGCTCCCCTGAAAGTATTCTCTACATCATGCTTCATCCCATGGTCGAGGTTATTTCTCTCCACGTTTCATCATTTCACATTTCTCATTCACATTCTAGTATTCACAATTGCAATATTCACATTGCAATTTTCCACATTTCTATATTCACAATTCCAATATTCACATTTCACATTCATATTGCAGTATTCACGTTGCAATATTCATATTCTCATGTTCGCATTTTAGTATTCACATTTCAACATTTTCATTGCAGTATTCATATTTTCATACTCACATTTTAGTACTCATATCTCATCATAATGGTATATATCACACTTCACTATTCACATCATTTTCTGTTTCTTTCTCATCTTTTCAATACCCATTCCATACTCATAATAGCATATATATCACATTCCGAGAATTTCCACATTTCTCAATAATACATATCATATTTTCATATTTCACCATTCATTATAGAAAATATTTCTATAATCATATTTCATATCACGAAATATCACATTTCAGTATTACTCATATGTCACAATTTATCTGATATTTGTATCATAATAATTTCAGACAAAATATCATATTCGCATTTTCATATATAAATTCACCAAGTAATTCTCAAAATACTGCTATAATTTATTCCACTCACCTGGCTTACTGAGATCTCACTAAAATACCCAAATTCCTACTCTCCATGGCGTTCGTAGCCCAAAAGCTTGAAATTCATTTTTCCCCAAATTATTTGACGCAACCTTCAAAATATTAACATTTAGTATTCCCTAGACCCCAATTACTCCAATTTAACATTAAAACTCTAAAATACCTCACTTACCCTAATTTTGGGATGGTGCCCCGAAACCTTAAATTGAAAATCTGCTCCGCCTAAGTTGTAAAGAATTCTCCAACGAACCTCGTTGTTGTGACGCCCCGATTTTTTATACCATTTTTTTAAAATCATATATAATGATTAAATCATACACATCAAACATCACATCGGCCACGTCAACAATTCTGATACCACTCACATGACTCGACCCGCATTGGGTTCCAGGTAAACAAGCATTTTATTTATATTAACCTAACAGCGAAAGACATAATGTACATACCATCCAGAATACAATACTCAGAGTATCAATATATATATACACACATTTCTATCATACCCAAAACAACACAATCCTAGGGGAATTACATCTCCCTAGTCCAAAAAAAAAAAAAAACTCACCCTATATATCAGGGTCACAACTCCCTACTATTTCGGAGTTCTATCACCTGGTTTGTCTCTGTTCCTTAAAAAGTTTAGATAATTCAGGTGAAACACATTTTAGTAAGACAGAATAAATTATTTACAGTGTGTGGCAATATGAGTGCAGTTATAACACCTTTTGCTTTTCAAACCATCAATTCATCTGAGAAAAATACACTGATATATATGCTCATAATCATATATATATATAACATAAGCTTTTAATTCCATTTCCAATCTCATTCACATACAACCCATGTTTATCAGCAAAGTTCTTGAGAATAGGGAAGTCTACCTGCTCACACAAGTAGTTTCCCTCTACCCTAATATGTTATGCAACTAGATATGACTACATATGATACCTATCAGGGCATTCACCTTACTCAGTAAGCCCTCAGGCGTAGAGTTTTACTTCGCTTAATTATTTAGATTATTAAACTCACACTCTTTCATTTTCCATTTTCATCATTCTTTTCTTTTCCATTTCCATTTCACAATCCAGCCCATGAGTGTCCCTGATACCCAGTACCAACATCGTGTCTATAACTCATAGCTGCCCTGAGGATTTTTCTCCACATCATGCTTCCTCCCATGAATAGGGTTGTGCGGCCCGAATGCTGGATTTAACCGCGGTTGGCCTACCCAGTTAGATCAAAATAGAAATCCATCCATGCATCTGTAGTATGACTGGCCAGCCGAAAGTGAAACGACCTGCTAATAAAATAAAATTTTTTTTCCTTTATTTTAATATCCAACAATAACCTAAACAGCGGAAATCCAATCAAATAAAATAAGTCCACATATAATACAATACTAGATTGTCAAATCATTCCATGATATACAAACAACACTGTTTCTCTCGAAACTACCCTTTCTAATACCAAGGGTTTACAAAACATGCCACCCAAAAAGTAATACTCACTCTCAAAAAGGGCAGTACAACAGCCCCTCTATCTGTGAGCCTGTTCCGCTCGCCTAGCTGGATCACCTGAAAACAATTCAACACTGGGATGAGCCAACGCTCAGTAAGACAAAACATGCTATTACTAGTGTGTGGTCATTGACCTATAGTCAGTAAAAATAATCTGAATTAAGAATAATACGAATAATTGAATCTGGAAATGCTGATATTACATAATGTATAATAACACCATCAACTATATTATTTAACATGTCAATCTATATGAAACTACTTTTTGTATTAATACTACTATTTCTGAAAATCTACTTATACTTATAATATCTAAGAAAATTCCCCTAGATGGTTGTATGTCATGATTTAACCCCTCATGATAAGGTTGTACGGCCCGAAGGCGGGACTTATCCTGGCTGGCTGACTAGGGTAAGTCAACTGAACTCCAACAGTCTGATCGGCCCCCTCAATCCATATTTGATGGAGACCTTTCCTGACGTGGGCACAATCGACCTCATACCACTTACTATCTGAGTAAAGTGGTTGCACTACTGAACTGAATATCTGTAGCTACGGTACCGTGCTCTGCTGTCTGATCCATCAGGGTCTGATACTATATAGGTAACTAATATCTATAATATACTGTTTTTACTGTAGTTTCTAAAACAACCATAACCCCATAAAATTTAACTGAAATTTCTAAATAAGCTGACTGAAAATCTGTTTTCTGTATAATCAAACTATTGTCTAAATAACTGTATATTGGGGCGTTATGGTACTGATAAACATGTTATTTTGGAATTACTGAAAATGCATATTTCTGAGTATACTGTTCACTGAAAAATTCATCATTCTATATTGTGCAAATATCATGGTATTTCTGTTAATGACTATAAACATAGTATTCACAAATTCTTTAAATATAGTATTGTTTCTGTTAACGACTCAAGCCACACAATTACATACTAATATTATCAAGTCCTAGAAACTGTAATGTATATATAACCTGAATAGTAATTTGATAAAAATATATAATTCATGCTGAAATCATAAAAGAGTTCCCCAGCATAGCATGTTTCCCTTACCTGACTATTGGAAAGCCCCTTGTGGTATATTGGTCTAACACCTGCAGGACTTCCTACTCAACACCCTGAAAACAACATTTGCTAGAACAAAATATCAATATTTCTTGGCCTACATCATTTCCTACAACTGTCAGAAGGTCAAAATTTGGCTAAAAAGCCTTACCCTGATTTTGGGAAGAAACTCAACTTGATTTCACCGACGATCCGCTTTAGCAAACTTGCAGAGAACTCCACCAGGAGCGTTGTGGTGGCCTCAAATCGTCGATCCGGGAACTTACGGGGCCAAAATCGAAGGAAGAAGAGGGAGGAGTCGTAGGGGTGGAGAGAGAGAGAGTTTATGGCAAATTTCTGCGATTAAAATCAGTTTATGGCTATTTATACTGCGAGGTTCGTCAACGAGACACGTCATCTCATCGACGAGTTCTTAAGTAATTTCGTCGACAAACCTTACCCTTCGTCGACGAAATTCAGAGTAGCGCAAATTCTTCTCTTGAGATTTTCTCGTCGAAGAAGCTCGCCCTCGTTGACGAGGCTCTGATAAATTTATTGGGGTATTTTTCCCAAAGTTCGATGTCGTTGACGAACACTCCGCGTTCGTCAACGAAGTTGACTGCCTCCTTCTGTTACTGTTTCCATTTTTCTCCCTCGTTATTATTTAAATACTATTATTCTTCAGGTCACTACAAATAGCCCTAATCTGGACTTAGAGGGCACAACAGTTCTACTAAACGGCTCAGTCGACTGCCCACACCACACTCTCCACGAGACCATGTGGTTGCACTAACACCTTACTAGCAACGGTACCGTGCTTAATATCACAACTCATCATTAGGTTTTCCATAATCATTCGTTAGGGTTATCATTACCACATACCCGAGATCATTATGCGGTATTGGTATTTCATCAATCATATTTCAATGATTCCATTAAATCTTTTGCACTTTGTAATGTCCACATTTCCCAGTATTTACAATCAGTATACTCAATTCAATCATCCCATTTCAATTTCCATATTTCAATATACACATTTCAGAATTTCACATTCAATTTTCACAATTCAATGTTCATATTGTAGAATTTTACAGTACAATATTTCCCATTTTCATATTCATAATTTCATACTCACCGTTCAGTATTCACATTTCAATGTTCTCATATCAATACTCATTTCATTCACATACTAGTATATATCATAATTCATGTGTTTCATTGTTTCTTAAAATACCCATATCAGTAATTCACACATTCTCATTTTCAAAGAAATTGTTTGTATGTACATATAAATACCACATTTCATCATTTTCTACTAGCATATCAATGATTCTCATTTCATTATTTTCTAAAAAATTACCCATCATTATATTTCACATTTTCAATATACGTCATACGCCACACAACTTTTGTGTAATACTCACAATTTACTAATTTTCAAATAACTCGTCATATTCCATTTCCACAAAATAATTCTTTCAGTATTCTCCAAAATAACTGTTATAATTTATTCCCTTTACCTGGTTTCTTAAATTACACCTGTAGGAATCCTGAAATCATACCCGTGGCGCTCACCCTAACCTTGAATTCAATAACCCTAGTTCAATCCCAACATGCCCAATATTTTGTTGAAATATCATTTTCCTCGTGCATATATAATCAGAAAAATATTTATATATTATTTCTAAAAATTCCTGACGTAACCTATTCTCCTTACCTATTTACTAAAAATGTGCCTATAAGTACCCTAAATCGTCGCCTGTGGCGTTCGCACAAATTCCTGTATTCACATGCCTAAGTTTAATTAGCTCAACCCTGAAATTATAATTATTTAACATTCCTAGATCCACACATTCCATTAATCAGTTAAACCTTATAACAACATCATAATCAATTCCCTTACCTCAACTTTTGAGTGGTGCCCAAGATTCTCAAAACACAATTCCGCTCCGATTAAATTGACGAGGATCGACCCTAGAACCCTGTAGGAGTATCCGATCGTCGATGTGGGCGAGTTTTGAGGGAGAAAATGAAGAGAGAGAGAGAGAGAGAGAGAGAGAGAGAGAGAGAGACAATTTTAATTTCTCTCAAAATGAACTTAAGTCCCCTTTATATACAAGCTACTCCTAGACAAAATCATTGACTGTTTGACTTTTTAACCAAACCTTTTTCACCGTTTTACCCTTACCCAACCTCCGTAACACAAAATTGTCGATGGTTTTCTATGCCCCCACCAAACCGTCGACAGTTTTCTGCGCCCCCACCAAACCGTCGACGGTTTGGTCTATACCAAACCATTTTCCCCCCTTTCTTTGTTTTTCTTATTATTTTAATTCTCCGGGTCTCTACATGTTTGACCTTGAAACTGGAACAAGGCTCTTCTCACAAGAACTTTGTGGAAATCCATGATAAGAAGGACTCCCTATGATCCAAGTGGATGAGCCATATCTACTTGAGAGGTGGAAGTATATGGGAGGCATTTGCCAAACATGATGATCTTCATTATTTAAGGAGCTTGTTAAGCTAAAAGATTTGCTGATTATGCACTATAGGGATAAAGTAAGGCTGAAGATTTGATGAAGCAATGGGACAAGGGTGATCAGTTTCAGTGTTCAGAGGCTTATAACTTTTGAGAGATAAATGGGTGAAAGTTCTTAGGCACAAGATGATTTGGAAGAATGAGTGTGCTCCCAAACACTCATTTTCACTCTGGCTTGTTGCTAAAAGGAAACTACTAACTAGTGATTAAAACAGTGGAGATGGTATTGACAAAACTTGTGTGTTTTATGGTTTAGAGATGGAAACTCTTGATCATTTGTTTTTCAAATGCAGATTGTCTTATAGAGTTTGGAACTCAATCAAGAATTGGCTAGGCTTGACTAGAGCCATGTCTATCATGAAAGCTAATTTGAAATGGTTGATTAAGGAAGCCAAAGGCACAGGTGCATAGGCAGTTGCTAAAAGAGCTTGTGTGGTCATTACAATATATTGTTTGTGACATTTCCGTAACAAAAGAAGATTTGATGGATGCATGACTCTCTCGAAAACTATTGTAAAAGTGATCCAAACCCACACGTTTAGAATAGTTTATGACCAATTCCCCTTCTTCTGCATTTGAGTTGTAGTTAATTTTGGCTACTGTATTTGGGAGTCTTGTGGATGGCCTGCGTTGCCTTTGACTGTATATGCTTTTATCTGGTTGTGTAAGCTTTGGGTCCCTCCCCTGGGTATGCCCAGAGTATTTGTACATATCCATTTGATCTATATGATTAAAATTTTCATAACAAAAAAAAAAAAAAAATGAGACGTTCTATTGAAATACCCAATTATTTTAACCGAATGCCGATTGCCATAATAGTCACCCTTCAAACCAAAACCATCATCACCCACAACCCCCAAAAAAGAGTCATGCCCTGTAAATTCTCAAAGGTGGCTCTGCTCAAGTGATAAACTCAAGTTCTCCTAATTAAATGATAGTTTAGTCTCAAAAACTTTTCATTTGAAATAATATCTTGTATTTAACTAAAAAAGGATAGAAGGATTAATTGAATCTCCAAAAGACCTCAAATATTCAATAATAATAATAATAATAATAATAATAATAATAATTAAAAAAGAAAAAAGAAATTTCCAAAATCACATTCATTTACCCCTGCTTGAGAGTTTAAATTTGTGATCTTAAATTTGTATTTACATTTAAACTTGCATAAATATGAATCTAGACACAACATAAAATTGTATTAATTCTTGTCTAAACTTACACAAATCCAAAAAATCCAAATCCCAAGGATGAAATCCATGCTCCCATATGTACTCACCTGTTGGAAAATAGAATTGCTGGATGCTCATTAAGTGGCATCATCCTTGAAAGACCCGACACATTGCATACCGGCGTACCATTGTTAGAATGATACAAGATGGAGCTAGGCTACCTATTAATCAAAATGATCAAAAAGTCACTTCCCATGGAGCATTGTAAAGTGAATTAGTTCTGGCTAAAATTTTCTGTTTCCTCTTTTCATGATAGTATAGTTTGCAGTTTGCGCCAGCACATTATCTTGGCCTTCTGGGCCTAAAAAAAATTTTTAGTACAGCTGAGAGCACAACCATGGAGATTGCTAATTTGATTTACATTTCAAGAACATTTCATTGATATATCATATAATACGATTTTACAATCAAAACTCTCAGACAGATCTGTTTAATCCAAGGGGGGTGAGATGGAAATAAATATGGTGAAACTATGGGGCATATAAGGACCAATTATATAAATAACATAAATCACGTACAGATGGGCTAGGGAAACACCAAGCCACTGTCACTCCTAAATGCTTCCCGAGCTTGTGAAAGAATATCTAACATCAGCAGCATGGCAACCTCAAAATTTCAAGAGTTCAATTAAAGAAAGCATCATGCTTAAGCAATGGCTGACATAATTGTCTCCGATTCTGCGGGACGCCACATGGTCTTCTGAGCACAAATCAATCCTTCATTGTCCTTCGAGTAAGTCAATCGGATCTCCCAATGCAAGGACCTAACCATTCTCTCCACCTCACCTATGGTCTCCATATTATCCCGCAGAATCAGCTTTCCTTCTGGCCTTAGGATTCTGTCAACCTCAGCGATTACTGCTTCTAATTTGCACCTATTGCTGCCAGGGAAAAAACATATATCAGTAGAATCATTGGAGGGATATTGTCAAAGCTTAAAACTGAGGAGGAGTGTATTAGCAAATAACCTCTTCTTAAGATTTGAGAAGAGATGGTCTGCATGAAGAAGATCGTAAGATCTAGGGTAGGTACTGAAGGATTCACACCAATTGTGATATATCCCAAACAAGCCACGTTCGTATATTATTGGAAGTGTATCGGGTGAGTCAACTGGGACCACATTCATGACCCACACTTTCAAGTCCTTCAAAGCCGCCGCAAATCTAAAAGCATGATGAGGAAGCAGAATCAGAATATATAGATAAAACAAAATTGGAATTAAGCTTATAGCTAGACTAATAGATCAATAGTACATAGCAGCTAAGGAAAAGAAATCTTGGCTCCATTTATTTACATGTAAAAAAAGAATCACAATGCTCATTCACCTATGTTGTTGAGATCCTCTCTAGAAATTACTTTAGAGATCAGTATAAGAAAAAGTAAACTTCACTGCTTATATCACTAAAAATTCATAACTGCAATAATTTACTAAAAGTACATTTTATTCAGTAAAATCATCTCCATCATCCAGAAATCATTTATATGTTTTAAATTATTTGTGAAGTCCAGTCACTGATCCAATTTGTTCCTTACTGTAATTCAAAATTTTCAATAATTGAATATTGGATTCTTATTTTTGAACAAATGAAAGCCATGCTCATCGACTGATGCAAGGGGATAGGCTAGAAGTAGTTGTTTTTTCTTTCTTAATTTGGACACAATGTCAGAAGAAGACAACAAGAACTAAATATTCACACGGCAATAAGACTAAACAACATGTCACAGCCAAAGGACTCTCTAATAGCGCAATCTAATTGGGGGGTCTGCTTTGAAGAAGACAACCCAAAAGTGGGTTCTCCAACTGTCAGGTCTGGTCAAATTTGAAGAACACAGAAAACCTATTAGAAAATCCATTAGATATGTTGAAGGCATTGTTGAAAGCGTTCAAGTTCATGGAGGAATGTTGTTGGAGGCAGAAGCAATGACTCCATCAATGTAGTCAGAACAATGATAATTGTTAAAACTCAGTCACGTAAATACACAAGAGAAACACAGTTGAAAGAGAGGAAGAAACAGTTACAAGAATAAGAAGTCTCAACAGAGGTGGAAGGCTAGTCGAATCAGAGGCTCTCGGATAATGCCCCCAATAGTTTCTTATTCAAAATAAAAAAGTACTAATGGCCAAACTAATTAGGAGTTGTCCTCAATATAGCTTAATCTCCAGTAAAAATAATTTCCAACTCAGAATATTTTGTGCCATATCAAACATGGAGAAACATATTTTACACTGACAATGAATTGTGCCAGGGGTTTCAAGTTGAAGCAAAAATGGAGCCTTAAAAGCAAACAAGAGAGGAGTCAAATACTCCCAATCCATATGGTTCCAGCTCATAATATTGGAATTTTTTTGTTCTATGTGGGCATATGTGACTATTGACAATCAACGGAAACAAAATGAAGAAGGTGCTCAAACACAATGTCGAAATTTAAACCAGGTCTCCAGAACAAAATACCCAGGATAATGAGAAGCATGCTTTTTCACAAAATAAATAAATAAATAAAATAATTTTAAAAATTTAATGAAACTAAGAACTTTAGACCATCCAACACCTCTACAAAAAATATAAATAAGGATCAATTTGTTTTGTGTCAGAACAAAGACCTGCCAAGGTAGCTCCCTCTGAAAAATGAAAACATTAGAAAATGCTTACCCTCCATACAGAGCCCTCATGTCCATGACATTCCTCACAGAAGACCAGCTGATTCCCAAGCCATTCAAATAAGACATGGACACTACACGTTTCCAATGCTCATAGTCAGCACTAAAATCCTCTGGAGCTGATTTCCCATAAACTCCAACCTGCGAACTCTTCAACCAGTAAGGTGGTTTTTCCAACCTTTGAGGCCACTGGTCTGGCCATTGAGCACCACGCTCTGATGCATCTACTGGCACTTTGTGCATGCATGCCTGTAATGGAACATTCCTGAACACACATTCACGGGTATACACTCATAAGCTTTAATCAATGTTTGAACTAAAATGACATCTTCCAATTGCAAATAGCAGCTTTACATGGAAGCACATCTTGTTTGCTTGCATGAAAACTGATTGAAGCATAGGAAATTTATTAGTCAAGATCAGGTGGTGCAGATGCTTTACTATTTCCCACTATTCTATATCCCCACCACTACCACCCCCCCCTCCCCCCCCCCCCCCCCCCCCCCCCAGCCCCCACCCCACACACACACACACACACACACACACACACACACGCAAAATGAATAGTGTGACTGAAAAGCTTTAGCTTACAGCTACACGCGCAGAAAGAAAAAACCAATGTGAGATGGCATTGCACTCCTGTCTTTGGCAGGAGCTCAAAATGATAAACGAGATCCAAAGTGCCACTATGTTTGTTGCAGCAGGCATGCAATTGTAATCCAAGATCATCTAAAAGAAAATTTTCTAAATATGTGAGTACTTATAAACTGTCTTGCTGTACAGATGAAATATGTTCAAATTTCAGCATCATAATTTCTCATCAAATAACTGCATTAGCAAGGCCTTCATAGTTCATAAGAAAGCTATTGTCTCCAAATGCCAATGAAAAATGGAACAAATTAATTTATTTCCATAGGGCATCTCAAAAACCACTAGCAGGTTTTCTTCCACAACTTGTTCTTGCTCCATCCATAATGTTTTCCAAAGAAAACACTCCAGATTGTTGCAAATAAATATCAGAAATGAACCCAATTTACCACTATTACATGAATACACTTGCCAAGGATAATGCAGTACCACTAAAGTTCATCAAAATTCAATACACAGAATTTTTCTTAGGGGATAAAATCAATACACAAATTAAATGAACACAATATCGCCTTTCACTTTTTATTTCAAAGCGACCACCTCTGAAGCATGAGGGTAAGATCAAAGTGGATCCTCCAGCAATGAGTGATAAAAGGAAGTGCAAATCATTATGGCAAAACAAGGACAATCTAGCCATGTGCTTATATCATCCTCCTAAACAGACATAGGATGGATATCAACTATTTGATTAGACCATTTCAAACCTTACTCTTTTTTATAGAAAGACAATTTCACACCTATTTGGAGACCTAAATCAAAGAAAGTGACTTCAGCTTTCACCTATTAGGTTTTAATTAGTATTTTAATGATTATTAGCATAGGGGTTACTTTTAATTATAGAGGCATGTGAGTTTTTAATGTATGGGTTTAGCCATACAACAACAACAACAAAACTAAGCCTTAAGTCCCACCAGGTGGGGTTGCTTATATGAATCTTTTTCTGCCAATTTATGCGATCATGGGCCATTTCTTTTGACAGATTCGGACATATAAAATCATTACTCACAATTTCTTTCCAAGTTATTTTAGGTCTACCCCCACCCCTTCTATTACCCCCCATAGTAACTAACGCACTCTTCTTCACTGACGCACTATGTGGCCTACGTTGCAAATGTCCATACCATCTGAGTCGTCCCTCCCTTTTTTATCTTCTATAGGAGCTACACCCAACTTACCGCGAATATTCATTCCTTAATTTATCTTTCAGTGTCATACCATTCATCCATTTAAGCATTCTCATCTCGACAACTTTTACTTTTTGGATATTCTGTTTCTTTGTCGCCCAACATTCTAATCCATATAGCATAGTTGGTCTTATAGATGTTCTATAAAACTTCCCTTTTAATTAATGTATGGGTTTAGCCATAATTTTTCATAATTCCTATTTCCTGTAAAAAATCATGATGTGATACGTTTTAGTAGGCTTGAGATGAATGAATTGGACTTGAGTCTGATTTTCTCTCTCTCCCCTTCCCCTTTTTCTTCAATTTGATCCCATCAACGCCATAATTTTCATAATTCCTATTTCCTATGAATAATGATGATATGATACAGTTTAGTAAGCTTGAGATTAATGACTTTGACTCGAGTGTGATTTTCCCTATCACACACTTCCCCCTCTTCCCCCTCCCCCCATCCCCTCTTTCTTCCCTTCTGATCCCATCAACTAGTGTAGCTGAAGAATCCTCCCACTTTTATTCTCCTCCTTCCTCGTCACTGATCATTCCCAATGTGTTCTTAATGTATTGAAGCTGAAAGAAAAAAATAATAATAATAATCGATCATCATAACTCCACAACCTAGAACTTTCAACCATTTTGGTACCACCATTGTCCCTGAATACTTCATAGCTACCAACCATCAAGGCCACCATACATCTCACTCGAGGCTTCTCGCTACTACAAGCCCCTGCAATTGCTTTTCTGCTACAAGCCCCTGCCATTGCCGGAACTAGTCTCACACCTGGCGGTCCAATCCGTTTGGTTCAGAACAGATCAACTCACCAGTCTAGGAAAGGGAATAAGACCAGAAATTGAGTGACCCAGGGTCAACCTGGCCAAACTCTGATGACCCAGTCAAACCCGGTGAGTTGCCCAGGTTGACCTACCTCTCACTAAAGAAAAAAAACAGTTTGGTAGACAACCTGGGAGAGAACCCATGACCTCCCTGGTGTAAAGGAAAAACCTTACCAAGGTACCCACCATCAGTTTGATAACAAAATAAACACAACATCTGTATGTCTGTATCCATACACACACAGACACACAAGGACTTAACATCTGATTTTGATGGTCTCAATTTACAAAAAATTTGATTTTGATTTCAATTTAAAGAAATGACGAAAATTTATAATTAATGATAAAAATTTATAGTGAAACTTTGGGAAACATAAAAATAGATGACTATGCATAGTTTGGAATCAAAATAAATTTAGAAGATGCATGCATGACAAGCTTCTAGGGTGCAGGGCATATAAATTGCATATCGCAAAGCAAGCAAGTCATTAAAGAACATTTATAATAATAATAATAATATAATCCAGTTCAAAAATACACTGAGAAAGATTTTCAAAATTAGAATTTGTTGGATAGCTTGGGCCTTACGTTATCTGATCATGAAGGAAATGAAGTTAGGCTTGATGCTGGTTAATCTAAAGTGAAGAAGGGTTGAAGGGAATTAGCGATTTTGAAGTGTTTGGTGAACTATGATGGAAGGGTTTAAAGAGGGGCTTTCTTGGATAACTTCATTTTTTAAATTTTTTTTAGTTTTTTGCTTTTGTTTTTCCTCTTCTTTTTTGAGGCTTTAGTATCCTCACTCTGATTGTACATTCTCTTTCTTAATATATTTTCTTTTATTATTAAAAAAAAAACATATAAAATAATAAGGAGGAATGCTTAGTTAACGACTTCAAAATTCATTTTTCTTTTCAATTTTTTTCCATCAAAACTTGAGCTACAGTGTTGAATTCATTGAAATTTTCAAAATTTCCATCAAAATTTTAAACTATTGAAATTTACTGAAATTCAAAATTTTCAGTCAAAATTTCAGTTGAAAATTTTCAAAAACAAAAACAGAAGTTTCAATCCAATACCTTCCAAAATTTGATGCTTTGATTGAAATTTAAGTCCTTGTGTGTGTATATATATATATATATACACACATATATATAACAAGTGCATCTAAAAAATCTAGTTGTGTGTATACATGCAGATATTTATAGGCACATTGAAATATAGAATTTATCAAATTCTGAACTCTTTCACCTTAAGCCTATTCAGAACTTGAAAAACATTAAAGAAAGGAAAGGAAAAGATGAATGAATCCAAATTTTTCATGCTTGGTTATCAAGGAAACTGAAAACAAAATATATAACAAGTCATATTAACAAAATTTTGATTTTACACATCATTATCATTTGATTTTTCTTAATTTTAAATCAAATTAGAACAAGCTTTCATCATAATGGTAATTGATATTGAAATAAAATATAATAGAAAATGGTTTTTTTTTCTTATTTATCTTGCATTTCCCTTGAAAAAAATCTATAACCCAAACGGATCTAAACTCTATCGTACTATTATTTAGTAGTTATTAATCCATTCAAATTTTTACCCTTTTAAATATTTTTATTGAATCAAAATATTAAATCCTCTCTCAATATTATTTAATATTTAGTTAACTTCTAATGATAATAGTAATAGTAATTACCAACATCAATTTCACCAACATCATCATTAACCCTCTCTATAATACACACAAGTACATGCAAATACATGCATTTGTATATCTATATATACACGTAAATATAATCAATTTGACCCACTAGTCCGACCGACACCAAGTTAGTCATCGGTTTGGGTTCTAAAACCATGATTCTCATGTTTGGTTTATTCTCTATAAAATTGAGATAATAACTATATATTCCAAAAATGTCCTCATGTTGAATATATAACACTTCACAAAAATATAGTTGCTTGTACTTGGTACTTTAGCATAAAATTCAACGGGAAAAAAATACTAAAAACTTATTAGCCATTCAAAACACAATCTCAAAAATTAAAAGTAAAATAAGATTATAAATAACTAAATAAATCAAACAGGCTAATTCAGTAGTGCAACTATTTCTTAAATAACAGTAATGATAATAATCATATAATAAGTATGCAGTTCATACATGTGTGTCAAGCATGTTGTTTAACCATGTGTAGGTCATTTCTTCTCTTATTTTCATTTTTTATTTTGAACCTATACAATTTAACTACAAAATCCAGATGATTGAACACCAACTTACATCCCTAAGATATCAATGCTTCATTTTACCTTTGGTTAGCCAAGCTAATGTTTGGTCAAATAAAACAATACCTAAAATTAAATTTCCAATTCAAGAAAAAACTCTATAGTACAGAGACAGAAAAAGATGTACGTGCCCCTACTATATTTACAACTCAATAGCAGTGAAGATTATTCAGTGGGAGATATGAGGTAATTTATTCTTTTCCCTACTCATCGGAAACTCAATATCAGAAACGACAATTTAAATAAAATGAAGAGAAAACAAAGCAACAGTACATGCAGAGGAGAGTTAGAGCTTGGGGGAAAATAGGTTATAAACAATGAGTGAGTGTATTTTTGGATTTTTTAAAATATAAATAGGGCCTTCTCTGTCAGTTCTTTTTTTTTTTTTTTGGGCGGTTTCCACAGGCTGGGTATCTAGATACCCATCTACTAAAATGGGAATAGAGATGCCAGCACATGAGAGCTTTTGAGAATAAATATTGTTCCAGAGAATGGGATTCCCAGTCAGGAGACATGAATCAAACATATACTGTTCTACAAATACCCATTGAAACCAGTGCAAAGAACAAGACATAAAACACCATGGGATTTTGTGCACAATTTATTAGACTCATGACAGTCATTTATCAAAAGTCCACTGAAGCCATTGCAATGACCATACTTAAAACCCAGAGTTCAAAAAATAATTACCAGGCTGCATTTGGATCATCAGATTTTTCGCACAATGGAGGCTCATTTTGGGGTCTTTTCTCATAGCACTCATTAGAAGTTGGCTTTCTATATATTGCTGCACCCACTCCATTTACTCGATCTTTTTTTACCACCACCAGATCCCAGCACAATGACTTTGTTAGTTGAGACATGGCTGTATTTTCAAATTCCACAATAAGGAGGGGTACCATTTCATAGTCAATCACTTTCATGTCTCTTGAGAAAACAGTCAAGTAGATGAAAGTACTTTACCTTTCCAGATTCCAACATCTTCAGGAATCTTTTGGTAAACTGGAGTGGCAGACCATACAAAGTAACCACCAGGTCGTAAGACACGATTAAGCTCCAATAGAAGCTTACCACCTGCAATTTACCTCAATGAGTTTCTAGACCAGAGGAGAATCTTAAATAAAATGAAACAACATAAAGAAGATGCAAACATCACCTTCAATATGCCAGGGGACCCTACAGCGAGCACAGTGGACAACATCAAAGACCCGAGCAGGAAAGGGTAACCTCTTGGTGCCCATAACAGCAGATATAGCAGGGATACCCCTTTCTAGCGCAAATTGCACCTGGGCTTCATGCTCATCCTTGGGAGCAAATGACATTGCAAGCACATCTCTTTCAAAAAGATAACCTCCAAAGCTGGCTACACCACACCCAACATCTAATATAACACGGCTTCGTTTTCCCCATGCAATATCAGAAAGAGACTGCATTTTTATCCATTTCAAGTATTAATTTCAGTTATCTATATAAAATTACCAACAACTAACTTTGAAAGTCTACATCAAATTTAAAGAAACCCATGATAAGTTTAAAATAAATAATAATCTTTAAAAAATGTAGCAATCTAACATGAAAAGATACACATTAACAAAGAAAAAAAAAAAGTACATGCATGGCCAAGTTTAGGGTCCTTTTGGTATTGATCCTGTCTTCTATTTTTGTTTTCGTATAGCGAAGAAACATATTACGAAAACTTGTTTGTATAGGGATTGTTTGGTATCACTATCAAAAATTACAAAAATGAAAAGAAAAAACCAAAACATAAACTAAAAAAGAATCTAGCAACCTGTATGATTAATATTTATAAAATTAAAATAAATTAAATTTTAATTAAAAATGCTCATTTTTGTCCTCAAATCAAATAATATTATAAAAATACGATTAAAATAACAAAATTGCGAAATAATACACCTTAAAAATACCATAATAAAAATAAAAATATTATAATTATTTTACTTAATTATTATGCTTTCAAATTTTACTTTATAATAAAAATTTTATTACACATGACAATGAAAAATAGTAAAAATATTTTGTAATTGGCACTTTTTTTTTTTTGAAATTATGTATAATTTTATTTTAATTATATTTAAATTCGTATATCTACCAAACAGGCCCTTACATTTTTTGTTTCTGATTTTTTCGTTGGTTTTCAGCTATTTACAAAAAAAAAACTAAAAACTTGATTTTATGGTATTCAGTTGTTTTGGCAGCCTATTGCCAAAATACTTTAATATCAAGAATTAACTTTTTTGGATTAAATCATTCATTATCTACATACTTTTTAATTAAAAGTAAAAAAAAAATAAAATTATAAGGATTTAAATAATTAAAATAAAAATATCCATAAATTTTCAAAAAATTTTAAAAATAGTAAAAGCTATTTACAAATATGTTTACTATTTTTCAATTGTCTTGTACAAAATAAGATTGTTCTTGTAAAGTAAATTTTGAAACATAATAATTAGGTTAAATTATCATAGCAATTTTTATTCTTATTACAGTATTTTTAATTTCAATTGCCTTGTACAAAATGAGATTGCTCTTGTAAAGTGAATTTTGAAACATAATAATTAAGTTAAATTATTATAACAATTTTTATTCTCATTATAGTATTTTTAATTTCAATCGTCTTGTACAAAATAAGATTGTTCTTGTAAAGTGAATTTTGAAACATAATAATTAAGTTAAATTATTACAAAAATTTTTATTCTTATTACAGTATTTTCATTTTTATTATTTTTTACTTTTTTATCTTTAATCATATTTGTTCTTGGTTCACTAACTTTTATAGAGGACTTGTGCTGAGTTCACTAACTTGGTAAAATCTTTAATCAAACCTCCACAAAAATGCTTTCCCATACATAAAATAAAGACTATTTTGTGCATATAAAATCAAAAGAACATTGAAGAATTCAAATGAGCTGTGGCAAGTTGCATGAGAAGTTATGCACATCCATCACAATTTCCCATTTTTCAAAAAATAAAAAATAAAATTGTATCCTTATCTAGGCACTTCAATATCATATGCTACTTATTAGTGGTTTTCTACTGGCATGATCAAAAAACCAGAAAGAAATATGCACATGTAAGCTGGAAACCATCTAAAGAAATATAAATGTAATGAAATGCAGGATGACTGGATAAGTACAACAAACACACCTCTTGAATGAAATCGATGTAGTGAAGAGCACCATGCTTAAACTGTGTTCCACCACCAGGAAAAGTTAGGAATTCACCAGTAACTTTAACCCAATTTTGATGACCCTTAATCTCAGCCAATTTAGTGTGGGGTACATTATAGTACCATATCTGCACGATTATTCAAGAAACTATTTTAACTAGAAAAATAAAATCAGCAATGTTTTTTCATTTGAATTATGGATTTTTGATATACCTTATCCCTGCTTTTAGGCCACTTAATGGGGCTTTTATACCCTTCAGGTAGAGGAACCAGACAAGTGGGGGCTTCATCTGGGCAGTGTCTCTCTCGATGCTCATAGTGCTTTGTACTTCGCAGTTTTCTTATAGCCTGCCAATTGTCAAGACAGGGGATATAGTCTGCCCCAGCAGTAACATTACAAAGCTTCCAACCATAACCTTTTTGATCTTCGGACAAATAAGGTTGTTGTGATTGCTTCTCATTCTCTGATTCCACTGCTTGAGTTGACCAAGCTCCATTTTGAGTGGTAGTTTCATTTAATATTTCTGAGCGAGCCCCACTAGGGAAAACCTCATTTGAAACCTGGTCCTTTTTGCCGGCTTCCTTGTTGCTGTCATCAGTGCCTTGTTCTGAATCCCTGTTTTGAGTTGGCTCAACCTTCTCATCACTCCGATCTTCCACTTTATCTTCCTGCTTACTTTCATCCGCACCCTCCTCTGCCTCTGATTTCTTATCACCTTCATCAGGATTTGTTCCTTTCTCACCTGAGGTCTCTTCTGGCTGCTCGTGTGCATTTGAATCAGCACTATCTCCAGCTTCAGTATTCAAATTTCCATCTCCTGAATTTGATTCACCATTTTCTCTTCCGCCATCTCCACCATCCTCTGCCTCTTTCTTTGCTTCTTCAGTCTCAGACTTCAAGTCCCCATTCCCAAAATTTGATTCCCCATCTTCCCTTTTCATATCTCCATCATTTTCAACCTCCGTCTTGGATCCTTCAGACTCTGTTCTCTCATCAGAGTTCTCCCTCACATGATTTACTTCATGGGGTTCCTCTGCTGTATTCTCAGACTCATTTCCACGTATGCTTTGGTTACCATCAGAATTGTTATCTCCATCAGAATTGACAGTGCTGCTGTCTCCTTTTGTTGCATCCTCAGGTAGATCACCTGAACTATCTTCAAATTGGCTGGAATCATTCTCAGTTATTTTCTGCTTCAGCTCATTTTTAGTTGCCTGAGAGGAAAACTCTGAATTCTGAACTGGAGCTACAGACGATGACATCAACATCCAGACCCCAACTAAACAAAAAGCAACAAATACGACGATAGTAACTGTTGAACAATAGTTTGATGATTTCCTCCCATCAACACGGGAGTATTTGCCCATAGCCATGTTGCCAGGTACAAATATTCCTGAGCTACCTGCTAGAGACAACAAACAGGGAAATGAAGCAAAACAAAACAAAACAAACACAGGAAATCAAATGGCAAAAAGTGCCGCAATGTATTCTTCTTTTTTGAGTTCATTGAGATAGCGGCTAATTGGACCAGATCTACCCAACAAAAGGTAAGCCATCTGACATACCCCATGACCCCATCCCAAATCCAACCCTATCCCATCCCAAGGTTCGAATATACACTATTGAAATAAAGTTAAGTTTCAGAAAATAATTCTAAATGGATAGAGGATACAAAAAGTATAATGTAAAAGTAAAACATTTTTAAATGCGAGTGAGAAGCTTGGAATCAAAATCAGGCATAAATTCATGAAGTTGGACAAGGTTGGATCTTGGTCAGATAAAAACTTCTCCATAAATTCAAAAATTAAATACCAGATCACCGCTAGTTATAAAAAAATCTCCTGATAAGACACCAAATCTAAAGCCACGTCCAGAAATTAACTGCAGACATTAAATAACCCATTCTTAACGAGTATAAATGTCCTATCTAAACGAAGACGATAAAATATAGCAATAACTGTAAAATGCATAAATGGAGCATAAAAGCAAAAAACAACTGTAGCTAACAACATATAGCCCAATTTCATACTTTAAAACGTTTAAGTAGAACAACGAACTTTGAAAGTAGCAAGTAAACCAGATCCATCAACATACACATCAAGATCAGTATCAGAAGACGATAATTTTCCCATTTTCTGTAGAATATTAAGTAAGAGTTGGAACCACTAATTTCTCTGAATCAACACAAAACCCAACTTCGAATTTCACATACACAGATATTTGAGAACGATGTCGACAAAGAGAGGGTTGAGTAGATTGAAAGCGAACCTGTTCTTCGAATCTTTTAGTTGAGATTCGCACTGGATCTAAAACAGAACCTAGGTTTCTTCCGCCAAAACCGATTGCTTCGGCTGTGAAACCTAAGGAGATTTCACAGAATCAGCTGAAATTCAAGAAGACATGGCCGAGAGAGAGCGAGAGACACTGAGAGTCGCTCGCAGTCATGAACTTGAGCTGATGAGACGCGAAGTGCGAGAATGGCGAGCAGGTGGTAGTGGTAGATATCGTGAATATTTTGGGATGAGTAGGGGTAATTTGGTAATTGAAGCAGCAGTCGGCATGATCGAACCAATGGCTCGTCGCCGCGTTACGGAAAAGGCAGCGCGGTGCTTCCGTGATTGTCGCGTAATTTGGGAATTGGGACCCTTTAATTATCATGAGATGACTCAATTATTCAATGTTTGGAACTATAAACTGTGACGGTGGAAAGCAGCTAAGCTAAACTGTGGTTCCCAAGCCACGCTACGCCCAAAATTATACTCGTACCCTTACCTTTTCTAAAATGTCAAATTTATCCTATCGCTAATAATAATTATTTTAAAATATTTTTAATTACCTGTAATCGTTCTAAAATATCTTCATAATTATATTAAATTTATTCTCATCACTATTCATAATTATTCTAAAATATATTTATAATTATCCACAAATATCCCAAAATACCCTTATACTATTTAATTTTTTTATAACTGTGATAATCTTAATTAAAAACTAATGATGAATTACTGAAAAAATATCATTGAAATAAAAACAGAATAAACACAAAATTATTATATTATATTGTTATTAAAATGTTAATTAAAAATATTAACTAATTTTTTGAACTAGACAAATATTTATTAATTTGACAAATATTAAATATCAAATATATTCATTACAAATATTAATTATAAAAATTAATTTAAATGTTAATATGATTTAATAATTATAAAATATTTAAAATGTTAATTATATTGTTAGTTGATTCGTTTGTTAGATAATATTAAAAAACATTCAATTAAAATGTTAATTAACATACATACTAGTTTATTTATTCATTAAAAACATTTAAAATTTCAATTAATAATACAACATAATTTAATAGTTATATATTGTTTGTTATGCATTGTAATATATTAATTATACATTCAAAATATAATTATTCTTATGATAATGATATGTACTAGTAAATGACTCATACGGCATGGCGGAACAAATTGTATCTAAGACTAATGTGATTCAAATTTGTAATTGTGTATATTTTAGAAAATCAATTGCATGTGAGTAAGATAAATGTGCTTGCAAATGCTATGGAAAACAAAAATGAGTATTTTCATTTTGTGAAAACAACCAAACTTGGTTTAATTCATTATTAAAAATTTTAAAAAGTCACTAAATAAAAATTATCGATTTTTAATAAAATTTAGGAAATAGTTACATAATACTAGTCAATTAGTTTATGTGTGGATGGATATGAATGTGGATAGATCTTCAATTTTTCTTTTGTCAAACTTCACAATACAAAATTCAAGGCTCGAACTCTATGACGGCAAAATGCATTGTTATTACTATTCACACCCATTAACCAACTCATACCCACTATATATAATGGATTAGGGCATACATATATAATTATAAAGGGCATCCAGATTATGGTGAAAATTATAATTCACACCCATTAGCCAACTCATACCCACTATATATAATGGATTAGGGTATAGCTACATAATTATAAAGGGCATTTACGAGGGTAAGGGGAAGGTCGTCACAATGTACGCAGTCTTACTCCTACTTTTATGTAGAAGAATTATTTTCTTAGACTTGAACTCATAACCAACTGGTCACAAAGGAGTAACCTTATGGTTGATCCAAGACTTGACCTCGATATAGCTATATAATTATATAGATCATAAAAGGGTTTAAAGAAAATATATTTTCTTAAATAAATTTAATTAAAATTTTTGAAAAATGGAGATTTGCATAGGTCGGTTGACCACTCCTTAGAGGCCAATCGACCAGCCTTGATCTGCCTAGCTTTTAGGTAGGGTGAGTTGATCGTCCCCTAAAGGATTGCAGATCACCTACAAATAATAGCCTTCCCTTTTTATTTTTATTCTGCAAAATGTTATATCACTTCCTTTGAAAAGACTTCCATAAGATTAATGCAAAATACTTAATCTTATAGAGACCTTACTACTTTAACACATTTTCAAATTGTTAAAAATTAAATAAGAACATAAAAATACTTTTCGATTTTTTTTTTTTTTTTGGTTATGGTTAAATTTAAAAAGTAAATTATTTACATATTCTGAAAAGAGGAATCAAACCATCTGAAGTACATAAAAATATTTTAAGTTTTAATTTAAATTTTTTTGAAATTTATTTTAAAAAATATCAAATTTTAGAAAATCAACATTTCAATGAAAGAACTTGATTCTTCTTAAATTCACCTTGAAAACACTGCAAACCTTCTTTTTTGAAAGACATTCTTTTATCAAAATTGCCACATCATGAGTATTTTATAAAAAGAATAATTTTCTAAAAACAACTTTTGATTTTTAAATTAAAAAGTCATAAAACTCAAAAATAAATTTTTTAACCTACCAAATAGTCACATCATGGATAGTGTATTAAAATGGTAAACTTTATAAAATATGGTTTTTGGTTTTTAAGTGGAAAAACCATAAAACTTGAAAAATGGTGTGTGTGTGTGTGTGTGTTTTTTTTTTTTTTTCTTTAAGTGAAAAATTGTAAAACTTTTACAAATCAATTATCAAAAAACATGACCAATAATATCAAATAACATATAAATCTTGAAATATCTTAGATCGTCCGAAAAGATGACTTAGTTTTTGGTTAGACCAATCAACTACTATAAAAAGGGCGATCAATGCTTGCATGATTCTATATTATGCCAATTTGTATACAATTTTTTTTTATCAAAAACAATCTTACTCTAAATGGATTCTAAATTATATGCTAACACTCAATATTATCATGCATATGTAGAAATCAAGCAAGATTTTCATGTCAACTCATATCATAGCAAGTATGCAATGAAAGAATATGACATGCTATTAAACTTGAGATAAATGCTTAAGATTGATTTGAAGATTACTTTCCAATGTAATATACAAGGGAAAACTGTCACCCCAAGGAAATTTAAGAAAAGATAGAAAGATTCAATAACATGGAAAATGGAATAAGCTCTGAAATGAAAATCATTTTATAAACATGCACCAATAGGTGTTGATAGTAAACGTTAAACTAGAAAAATGCTAAAAGTTATAAGTGATGTAATTTGTTGTATTTAAAATAAGTGATATTTAGTTACTTACTTTTATTATAGGGTGCTATGTAATTATTTTTAAATATATTTTAAACTAAAAAATTAAATTTTTATAATTAAAATTTTCATTAATAATTATTTTAATTATTTTTAATTAACATATAAGTATTTTCTATTAAATAAAATAATAAAAGATTACTATTTTTTCTTAAGAATATTCTTATTATTCATGCATATTTAAAACATATGACTATCATATTAATTTATGATAAAAATAATATTTCTAATTAAATTAAAATTTTATTTTATTTAATGTTAATTTAAATTAATAGATGGTTCTTCTTTATTACAGAATTGAATAATATTTCAGTAATAACTAATATGTCAAAATTGTGGAAACAACCTCTTACAAAAAAATGTAAGGTAAGATTGTGTACTATATACCCATTGTAATCCACCCATTCCACAAACCCCGCATACACGGGAGCTTTGTGCACCGAACTATTTTTTTTTTTTAAACTAATATGTCAAAATTTATAATAAAATATTATATGATTAATTTATAATATATTTTAAATAAAAATATTAATATTTGATCATTAAAATTTAATTGATAATTATATTTATTTTTTAATTAATAATTAAAAATTTTAATAAAATATAATATTATTCATTTTAATGAATAACAATCTTATTAGTAATTTATGTGGATACCTCATGATTATCAAATTAATGTATGTTAAAAATAGTACCAGAAATTAAATTAAAATTTTAATTTTAATTTTTTTTAACATTAGTTTGAAATTATAGATGAATTTTTTATTTATTTCAAAATTGAATTATATTTCATTAATAATTAATACGTTATAATACATAATAAAACAATATATGACTATTTTATAACATATTCTAAATTAAATATATAATATTTTTAATTAACAATAATTATGTTAATTTTAATTTTTAGTTATCATTTAAATATTTGTATTGATTAAAAATAACATAGTATTATTTTTTTAATTAATAATAATCTTGTTATTAATGTATATTTTTAGCATATGTTTTATCATATTAATTTGTGTTAAAATAATATTATTAATTAAATTAGTATTTTTTAATTTTTTAATAATAATTCAAATTAATAGATGGTTCTTTTTCTTCTTATATTTTTTCAAATTAAAAAAATAGCAATTAAAATTTCTTATATTCACAAGACTAACCCTGTCTTTGAAAATTTACTTAAAAAATATCGACAATGTGATTATGGAAAACAATTTTTTTTTCATAATAAGTACCTATTACAATATAAGTCAAACATTACTTTTTTATTTTATTTTTTTGATAAAAGTGCTTAGTAAGATACGGAGTCCTTCAAACAAATGCTAAGACTAAGCAAACCCCTTTGCTTTTTTACCTTCCCTATGCAATTAACTCTTGCATGGTCTATTTACAACCATGCAAATTGGAGGGAAAAGAAGTTGGAATTTTGAATTTAAAATTTTAAAATTTAAACTAATAAAATCACCAACTAACAACTATTAATTAGCCCATTGCCTGACAGTGACACGTGGCAATGGTCAAGAGATGTGATACAGAATAACAAACCAATTAAATGAAAAGAAATTCAAAACTTAAAATCTAATTAAACCAGTCAATTGTGCCATGGGATCGGTCAACCGCTATCAAAGTGGCGCCAAAAGTTTTTCATACATGTGCAAAAAAATAGGGAGGATGGGGACTGGTCAACTCCATTAAGTGGTCGGTCCTGTATAATTTCTCTTTTTTCTTCAATTTAGCTCAATTTTTTTATTATTCAATTAAGTTACAAAATATTTAGTTAAAAAATGACTATCGACGCTTATGTTGTGGGATTGCATATTGGGTGTATATACAAATATAAGGTGATATGTTTGGTTGAAAATATATTTCTTTTACATTCTCACATGATATGTTTTGGTTTAATGTATTGTTTGGGTTGTTCTATTCAATTATTTCCGAAAAGGGATTGGTCAAATATAGGAAGTTTTTGTATATAAAACAATGAGTTGAATTAATAAATATGTATGTACGATGATAGTAATAAACAAAGGTTTGGAGATTCTTTTCCAAAATTATGTTGAATATGAAAAAGTAATGCATCTTGCATATAAGACATTAGTTATAGAACAATAATAATGTCAAGCCTTTTGACATTTATAAAAATCCATGTATGCTAAACTGGGTTGATTCTATTAGATGAAGATGTCCATCTACTTCTTTATATTAGAATCAAAATTCTATATAAGCATGGATAATCTGCCATGGAAATTCTTGATTACGCAACCCCTAAATATTCTTACTAAAATTGCATTCGAACCACACAATCTGATCATAGGGGTTAAACATGATGTTAGTCCAAAAAGGAAGGCTCTTCTATAAACATGATGTTAGTCCAAAAAGGAAGGCTCTTCTATACATATTTGTGAATTTATGTAAACGGGGCCAACAACTGAGCCAAAATTAAATATGTATTTTTAATTATATAAGTGTGAGTACTATTTACAAATGTCATTTCAGTTAAAGTTAAATTAATAGATGTATTTTGCTTATACTAAAACTCATGTTGCCACACATTGATAATAATTTATTCCTTCTTACTAAGAGGTGTCTCACCCCAATATCCATTTCATATTTCAGGGCATTCAGGGAATCAAACTTAGCGAGCTTCGGGGTGAGACTTAGATAATTTAGTTTAAAGTAAGTGCTTGTGTAAAAATCAGTAAAGTATGTTTTATGTTTTACGTGATGTAAATATTATTACTAGAAGATACTTATGTAGTTGTAGTGGTTTAGTACTTTTGTATGGTATTTAAAATTTAAAATATTTTTCTCTAATCACTTTAAATTAAATTATGGAAAGGCGTATCGTGGACTCCACTAGGTTCTGGGTCATTAGTGATGTGGTATCAAACACAGTATTATATTGTGTATATTTTTTTTCGGTTCATTACATTCTCAATCCTAAATTGTATTCTTTTTGACACATTCACCCTAATGCCTCTAAAGCTAAATTAAGGGTGATGGATCCTACTCTAGAAAGAAGTAGGAGTGCCATGTGATGACCCAAATATATATATATATATATATATATATATATATATATATATATATATATATATATAATTAAAGCACAATAATAATAAAATAATAAAAATGGTTATTAAGTTAATATCAATACAGAAGTGTTTTTTTTGTAGGATCCTTGACTCCATGTTTGATATCTAAGAAAGACCTTGTCTAAGCGAGTGCTTAGAGACCATTGCGGATCAGTCGCTCCCTGGAGGTCGGCCTGGTCAAAATGGAATTTCATAGGATAAATAGGATAGACACTGTTTGTACACGTAAATAAGTATATATACATAAAATAGTGTTTTGACAGACATAATTTATAGAAATACATAATAAGATAATAATAATATAGGTATCATATGTGGAGCCCACAAGACTATGTGGCGTCCACTTGAGTCCCGGAGCCACAAGACACTATTTATATACGTAAATAAATACATAAAATAATATTTTGACTAATATAATTTGTAAAAATATATGATAAAATAATAATAATATAGGTATCCTATGCGGGGCCCATAAGACTGTGTGGGGCCCACATGAGTCCCGAAACCGTATGGAGGTTTACACGAGTCTCAAGCTATGTAGGATGCATAAAATCGTATAAGAGTTATTGGAGTTACGTACGATCCATTTGGGTCTCGAAGTTGTGTGGGGCCCACAAGACTACATGAGGCCCACGTGAGTTTTCAAAATTTAAATTTAATTTTCGTTCAAAAATAAATAATAAAATAAATAAATACTAAAAGTAGTTTAAAATTAATAACAATGATAATAATAATGATTAGAAAAAAATAATAAAATAATTAATTAAGTAATTGATTAACTAATTAGGTAAGTAATTAAATAAAAAAATATATATATTTAGTGGGAATGGTGGCAAGCACTCCCACATGGTCTCCATCCTTATCCCATACTCAACCCATACCTTGCCCATTCTTTAATTTTTAAAATTATAATTTCACCCAATCTCCCCACGCTTTTATAAATTTCATTTCTTCCCCAAAATTTTCCTATAAATAGGGAGCTCTCAACCTTCATTTTTCACAACAATTTTCCAAGAAAGAGAAGGATTAGTGAGTGAATGAAATTGTGGTGGAGAGAGAATTTTTAAATAAGTTCTCAATCACTCACTCTTTCCGATCTCATTTCTTAAAGATAGTTATTGTGTTTGTAGCACGCGGTAAAAGAAGAAGGTAAGTAAATTTGATTATATTAGTATTTTTATTCAAAATTTATACCCAAGTTTATTTGTAAGTAAATTTTGATTATGTTAGTTTTTTTTATTTAAAATTCATACCCGAATTTATTTTATAAGTAAATTTCAATTATGTTAATCAGTTCCACAAAATTTCCATGAATTTCTTTTTACGCGTATTTAATTATATCAGTTCTATCTTTAATATACTTGCATCTATTTTTGGGTTAAGAAATGTTCTAATCTCCTCGGGTAAATTTTCAGCATTACTTTCTATTCAAAAATAAAATTATATATATTTTTAATACAAAAATTGTGTGACATGAGTTTATTTTTACGTTGCATTTTTTTATGAAAATATAAGTAAAGATGAGATTTTCACGATATTATATTAAATTGCATAAATTATAATAAGATAATTTTAAAACCCCTTATGGCAACGAAAGTTCAAAGTTACAGATGCTCGGTACCGCAGCTTAAAGTTTATACGGATCAGAGTGCACCCACACTGTTTACAGAGTGGTTATTTATGTTAGTGGATTTCTCCTGAGTGCACACCTGGTTCCGGATCAGGACTTAATAAGGAAAACCTCACTTAAAGTTTACGTACGTTGATTTAGTTTGGTCCGCCAGCCAGCTGAGTCCAGTCTTCGGACCGCACAACCCAGTCATGGGGGTAAACATGACTTACGGCAAACAGACCTAAGGGTGGTTTTTACAATATATGTGTATATATATTTAATTACGTATACAAAGTTACTGATGATTTGAAGGAAAAGTATAAGTTTACATGAAAATGATCATTTTAGTGCTTAAATCACGATCTAAAGAAAACGTATAAGGAAAAGTATATGTATATTTATCATTAAATATTTATACAGTTTTAAAGTTAAAAGTTTAATTTAACAGTTATAGTATATGATTATAAAATTTTACTATTATAGTTGATGGTAAAAGTTTTATGTAAAAATTTTTAAATTTATATTTATTTTAGAGACAGTTTTGAAGTTATAATATTAAACATTGTTTTACGAAATTTTTAAAAAGCTTATTTTTGCCACACACTAATAATAATCTTATTTACTTACTGAGCGTCGTCTCACTCCAATCATATTTTTATTTCAGATAACTGTGAAGAGCATGTTGGAAATCAGGTTTAGCAAGCATGCGGGTGGGGATAGAAAAATAAAGATTTTTTAGAAATATTAGTATGATGCCAGATATTTATGCTTATGTAATTTTTCTTCTTTTGAAATAAATGATTGTAATATGGATAATTAGTACTCTGGTTTAATAATAATTGAGTTCATTTGCTTCCGCTATAAATTAGTAGTAAAAAGTTAATATCCCAGGCCCCTCGGGTGGTACATGCCAAGTAACCAAAAATAAATACCAAAATTTTGAAAGGTTAAAGTTGTAAACTAGAAAAAATGTCGTGGGTAAATTCTTAATTAATAATCAAATTCCAGCGAATGAAGTTGACTCTTCATTTATACAACCAATTCTTGATGTTGCTGTAGAGGTTGAAAAAGGGATGAAGGGAACATCACCCTATGAGGCCTCTAATATATATTTGGAGCAAGAGTACTATCAGGAAATAAAAAATTATATATCTTCTTTTGTTGGAATTTGGAAGAAGACAAGTGTAACCATTATATGTGGTGGTTGGTCCGGGCCAACAAGAAAATACATAAATGTTTTTTATTAGTTGATTGCAATAGAAGCACTATTTTCTAATTTTGATTGACTTGTGTCACTTGATGGCTTGTATATTTTTAATTAAGCAGTAGTGATTGTTAAATCTATAATTTCATTTCAGATTAATCGATGAGATGGTTGAAGAAATTGGAGAAGAAAATGTTGTGCAAATAGTGATTTATAACAAAGCTCCAATGAAGGTAGGAGAAAAATTATTAATGATAAAGACGCACAGTCTCTATGGGACAACATGTGTAGCTATTGCATATACTTTATTTTGAAGAAATTTGTAAGAAAATTAATGTGAAGAAGGTCTTTGAAAATGCAAAAATAATAACATCTTTTATTTACAACCATACGTGGACAGTGAATTTCATGAAGAAATTCAAAAATAATAGAGAATTGTTTCATCCTACCATCACTCGATTTGTCACTAACTTTATTGCCTCCGAGACCATTGTTAGGCATAAACAAGCATTAAGGGAATTGCTCCGATGTTTGGAAAAACTCAAGATTTTGGATGACAAAATCAGGCCCAGCATATGATACGAAGAAGATTATCTTAGGGTACAAGTTTTGGAAGAAAAGTTCTTTGATATAATTAAAGTACAAGAACCCTTAGTGAAAGTTCTTAAATTGGTTGATAGTGATGAAAAATCAACCATGAGTTTCATATACAAGGAAATTGATAGGGCAAAGTTAGTCATTCAGAAAAATTGCTAACTCTACAAAGATTATTGGAAAATTATTGATAATTGGTAGAGTTATCAATTGCACCAAGACTTACACGCAGCTGATAAGTATAAATAAAATATAATTTCTTATTATTTTAACTTTTAAATCATCCTTAGTTGCATTAAAACACTATTATTGATTAATATATTTTTAAATTTAATTTTAGCATTTTTTTGAATCCCCAATTTCTTTATGGTGCGCCAACCTATTTTGAGGTTGCTAGAGAAATCATAGATGAGGTTAAAAAAGTGATAACCAAGTTGGTACTCGATATAGATACTAAAATTCAGATTATTAATCAAGTGAGTATTGGTTCTATTTAATAATAAATTATTTTAGTATTCTGTCATACTTTCTATAATATATATCTAATTAATTAATTAATTATACTTCACAATCCTCCTTTTTTAGTTATTACTATATCGGGATAAGTAGGAGACATTTGGAACTCTGTTGGCTTAGAAGGCAGTGAAGCAAACAAATTCTGGTAAATGTAACTAAATAATGGATGAGAGGATCTATTTTGTCATTTTTATGTTCAATTTTGACTTTTCAAAAATATAATATATTGACATATGTTTTTCTTCAATTATTTATGCATTTAAGTGGTGGTATCATTATGACATGTGTACTCTCGAGCTACAAAAAATAACAATAAGAGTCCTTAGCCAAACCACATCAGTTTTGAATTGTGAGCATAATTAGAGTACATTTAGCTTTATCCATACGAAAACAAAAAATAGATTAAACTACATGAGACTACAAAAACTTGTTTTCGTGTATTACAATATGAGCTTAAAGTTAAGACATACAATGAGAAGAAGCCGACAAGACATTATTCTACTATTAAATAATAGTAATTTCAATGGAAAATAACTGTTTTAATTTATCCCCTTACCTGACAACTAAAAAGTCCCTCTATAATACTAGTCTTACATCCATAGGAAACCCTGAGCAGTACCTTGAAAATGATAACTCTTAGAACTAAATATCAGTATTTATTCGAGTACATCATTTCCTTCAACTGTGGAAAGACCAAATTTCGAATAAAAAGTCTTATTTCAACTCATGGATGAATTTCAACTTGCTTCCACCAACGATCAACTCCAGCAGATTTGGAGAGAACTTCCCTAGGAGCGTCGTGGTGGCCTTAGATTGTCAATCCGGAGACTAACGGGACCGAAATCGAAGAGAAAAGAGGGAGGAACCATAGGGAGGAGAGAGAGAGAGAGAGAGAGAGAGAGGGTTGAGCGTCAAAATTCTACTGAAAAAATGAAATTTGACCTTTTTATACACTGGCTCTCGTCGACGAGGTGATGGCCCTCGTCGACGAACCCTACCCTTTGTTGACGAAATTCTGAGTCGCCCAAATATCTTCTCGGTATTTTCTCGTCAACGAAACATACCCTCGTCGACAAGACCCTATGTTATCCTCGTCGATGAATCCCCTATATTCATCGACGAAGTTTGCTGCCTCCTTTTGTTTCCGTTTTCATTTTTCTCCTTCTTTATTATTTAAATACCATTATTCTTCGAGTCATTACAAGTTAGATGAAGATGTTGGTAGTACTGCAGAAGGAGATGATCAACTACCAATAAACATGCATGATTCAAGTTCAAGTCCTGAACATACAAAAAGTGATAATAATCTTGGTTTGAGTCTATCAAGTGATGATGATGGTATAGTGGTGTTGGGATTGGGGCTAAGGTTAATGGTGGTGGTGGTGGCAGCGGTGTAGAATATAATTATGGGTATAACACAGGGACATAATTTGCAGGGATACATATCCTCTTAATCGTTATGGACTATATGATATACTTAAAATTATGACTTGGGTATTCCTTTGGAGTACCAATCTTCACAACTCAGGAGGAGTGTGGCTAGTGGGGCTCTAATGGTAGTCATGGTGCATAAACTAGAAGAAGTCACCAACATCGAGATCGTGATTCTGCTAAAGATTCATATGGTGTGGTTTGTAGTTTTGGAGACTTTTGTTTATATGATTCACTATCACAATCATATGGATCTCATCAAGCATATCCACCACCTCAACACTATGATCCATCTAATGGATCTCATCCATATCCTAGTGGGTCAAGATCTAGCGAGTGTTCTTCTATACAATGCCCAGAGCTAACCCTAGCCCCAACCCTAACTTATGTATATTATTCAGAATATGGTCTAGGAGGAGATTGTGCACCTCCTATATCAATTGGATTTTCACCACCAATATATTTTCAAGAGCAACAACAAAACAACGTGAACATGAGTTTATTTATCTATGTATTTTTCCACAAAGGTGGGGAGATAATTCCCAATCCCAATCTCAAGATAGAGATGCAACTATGAAGATCCTCTAGGTCATTCTTTTTGGGGGTGACATGTGCCATATTATAATATTGTACTCATGTATTCAACTATTAATACCAATCATTTTTCAAATTCATGTATGTGTATATTAAAATATTGGCTCATTTTTAGTAATTTTATGCTTCTAATTAATCGATTCTTCACGTTGATTACATTTCTACATTTTTTACCCATTAAAATAGTGCAAACTATTAAAAAATGATTTTTTTTTTTTTTGTAAATAGCGTGCTAAAATTAATATAAAAATCCTAATTCCTATTAAAAAAACATTCTTAGGTTGAATAAAAGCAGCAAAAAATTATTAAAAATCATGTATTAATGGATTTCATTCTTATTCTTCAATTTTGACATGGTTGTTAATGCATGAAATATATTCACAACCGTTACGCCCACTTCCCGTTACGTAAGACCTACATTTCCTGCGTCCCATGACACTCGCGACCGTTACATGACATTGCTCGCGACCGTGAGTTTGAACCTTGTTTAGGTCACGTTACAACATTTATTGTGGGCACGATAACTGGTACACCAGAGGTGATTGTAACTAGTGTTGATAAATGAATAAGATTTCGTGAGAAGCCTATGTATATAGACACACACACACACACACACATATATATATATACATCGTAAAGACATTTTTACTATAATTAATATTGATTAGTGTAGAAGACATAAATTTATACTCAAGACTATTAATCAAGTGGAATCAAAGTTTATATGATTTACGCATAGTTAGAGAATGGACTTGGCATCTTCAATTATTAATTGTTGGGTTAGAATATACTTTGGGCCAATCTATATATAACACACAAGCATGCATGGACGCTGCCCCATGCTATCTAACTAAATTTTTATTATTATTTCTTTCAAAAATTCTGCTTTCCTGATGTTATGCCCATTGAAATTCCATAATTGTTGAAGAATTGAACCTGTATAAATTACTATTTATTTATATACAGAATTAAAATCATATTGAATAGTTTGTTACCTTTCCATTTTTATTATTTCATTTTTCTAAGTTACCAATATCCATCTCAAATTAATAAACCTAAGTGAACGATAATATACTCATATATGCATTTTTTTGTAGATCATGTCGTAATATTGTCATCATGAACCAACAAAATAAAAACAAGAAGCCTAGCAATATTTAAATGCAACTTAAAATGACCAAAATTTTCTTGCAGCTGTTCTTAAAACTCTTATGTATACCTGATTTTTGAAAAAAGAAAAAAGGAGTTAACGATTTTTAAGTTAATATCTTATTAATCTTTACTTATGATTAAGCTACATACATGCATAGACACATATTTTAACTGCAATAATGCAAACAACCACTTGTCAAATATGATCATTTATTGATAACTGAAATTGGAAATCTAACTCCTCAATTATGCAACATAAAGATAAAGACAAGTTCTCTGCTTTCACAATGCAATCAAGTGCTATTATCAAATGATTGTGCGACATCATTACTTGTATTGCCAAACACAATGGTGTTTCCGGCGCTACCATCATCGTCCAAGGTTGATGAAGATTCTTCGAGAAAGCATAATTGATCATCTGAATGTCTCTGCATTGTTCTGATCAATCCCTCCAATCTTGTAGCAACTTCCTTCATGGTTGGCCTCTCTTCTCCTCTCACTCTTAGGCATTGCTCCGCTAAGACAGCGACTTCCTTTATTTGTTCCATATTTTCCTCATTCATCAACCCACTGTCCACAATTACGAATAGCTGATCTTCATTCATGGAAGTAGTAAAGAGCATGGCCAAATTTCGTTGTTCCTCAAACTTGTTGAAGCATAGCGCTTTCATCCCAGTGAGGAGCTCGGCAAGAAGAACCCCAAAACTATAAACATCACTCTTAGCTGTCAATTGACTAGATCGGAAGTATTCTGGGTCCAAGTAACCAAGCGTACCTTGCACTAGCGTCGTAAACTGAATTACGTCTAAGGGGACCAACCTTGAAATTCCAAAATCAGCCACTTTTGCAATGTAGTCATCATCCAAGAGTATGTTGGATGACTTGATGTCTCGATGAATGATGAGAGTGCGAGTTGCACTATGTAAATATGAAATGGCTCCCGCTGTTTCTGCAGCAATTTTTAGGCGAGTTTCCCATGGAACAATAATAGAGGATGATGAATGATGTCTTGGATCGTGGAGGTGGTCAGAAAGTGTTCCGTTGGCGACAAATTCATAAACTAAAAGCGGTACCTCGGTCTCAAAACAACATCCCAAGAGTTTCACGACATTACGATGATTGATTTGGGAGAGAACAATCATCTCATTAATGAACTGATCAATCTGGCTCTTATTGATTGTTGCAGACTTCTTAATGGCTACTTCCATATTATTAAACAATATTCCTTTGTAAACTGTTCCCTGGGCTCCTTTGCCTAAGATTCTGTTTTGGTCGTAATTGTTGGTTGCCCTTATGAGCTCTTTAGCCGTGAAGATTCTCATTGTCTTTGCATGTCCTTCGTGAATTGAGAGATACTCTCTCAATATGTCACCACCATTTTGTCGAAAGAATTTTTCTCTTTGTTTTCTACTCTTTTTGCGTTGAAGCCCCAAAAATAACCAAGACCCTCCCAAAAGAAGACCTAAAAAGCTTATGCCGATAACTGCAAACATTTATTACAATAAAAGAAATAAAAAAAGCAACAGCAACAACAAAAAAAAACATATTCATTTCAAAATTTAATGGCCTATGATTATATTAATTGCTAACTGCAATAGTATGTAATCTACTTTCAACATTAAAAAGTTAGCCCATTGTGCAGCCAAGACCCTAGGACTAAAGAAAAAAGCAAAAAATATGCCAATTGAATTGTTATCGAGGAGAAATTATACAGAGGACTTTCTCCTCCACGTATTCGTATGTCTGTTTCCTTAATTATACACTTATTGAAAGTGAGTCTCTCTTTGATATTGATGAACGTAGGGTCAATTTGTCACATGTCTAATATTAAGGAAATAGACACGGACACGTGGAGGGGGAAGTTTTCTATATAATTTCTCGTTATCGAGGGGATTAGTCCACTTTATAGTTGGATTAATCAACTTAATTTATTTGCAAATGCAAGGCATGCACCATAGAAGATATTTTTTTATTTAGGAAAATAATAATAAATAAAAAATACTTTCTTCGGGAACTAACTTCGCTTTTTTTTTTTTTCAATCACAAACTAATTTTTTTTCAAAAACAATCTTTTAAAGTAACTTTAATTCTGAAGTTGAATAATTGAATATAAAAATTTTATAAAAATTGATAGAAGAGGAAGGTGCATTTAGTTCGTAGTATTTATTTTTTTTGTGTGCAATAATATTTATAAAAATTTCATTCATGAAAATAGAATATCTATCTCATAAGAATATTTTTGTTTGATTTTCTTTGTAAAATTTTTACCAATGTACTCATGATTCCCATGTGAATAATTTTTCTAACAAGAAAGTCCTATTAGATTTTTTAAAAAATTAACATAATACCCTTGACACATTTTTATCGATTATGTGAAAAACAAAGTTTCCCCTCAAAAGATTGTTTTTTTTTTAGAGCAAACTGCAAGGAGAGACTTGTGTCTTTTGGAAAACCTTAAGGGAAACCCATTGAATTCTTGAAACATCAAGGAGAATCCCTAAAATTTTTGAAAAGTGAGGGAGGTTAGTGTCTTTTTGTCAAACCATAAGAAGGTCAGTTCTTTTGCCTTTGATTTTTATAAAACAATAATAATAGTAATTAATATTTAATAAATTTCAAATGTCAATTAAAATTTTAATAAATTAAATATTAACAGTTTAATATACATTTTAAATATTTTCTAATAAATAATTAATTAAGTTTTTTATTAATATTTGTCATTAACATTACAAATTAACTAGTATTTATGTTAATAATATTTTTAATTGCTATTTTAATGTTTATAATTAAAAATTAATTATTTTTAATTAAAATTTTCATGAATAATATCTTTAATTAACATTTTATATGTTTTTCTAATTAAAAATAATTAAAATTTCTAATAATTTTAAAATTTTTACTTTTATTTTTTTAATAATTTGTTATTTTAAATATAATAATAGAGTTTGTTTTTTTTTTTTTTTTTTAAGATTATATTATAAGGGCATTATTTTCTATAAAACAAAATATTAAGGGCAATTGGTCCAGAAAGTAGGATTCCCATCTAAATGGATTCCCATGAAACTTACCCATGAGATAGTGTGAATGGGCTACCTGTATATGTTTCATAGGAATCTTTATATTCCTAATAATGTAAACATGTTGGCCACATCATATGTGACAACCCGAATAAAAATGATATTTAAAGTAATAAAGAGGAAGGGAAATGGAAAACAATAACAGAAGGAGGAGGTCGACGACATTGCACTTTGGGAAGGAATAACCGAGGGAAATCACTAAGGCTTCTTCGACGAATACAGGGGATTCGTCGACAAAGGTATGAGAAAAATCGTCTACGAATACAGGAGATTCGTCAACAAGGGTTTAAGAGAATTCGTCGACAAAGAAATACCGAGAGAGGTTTGAGCTGACTAAATTTCGTCGACGAGGACTGAATTTCATTGACAAATTTATTAAAGGATTCGTCGACGAATGACGTGGCTCGTCGACGAATATAGTTCTATAAATACTAAAAATCTGAATTTTAACTTCATTGCTAAGCTAACTCTCTTCTCTTTCTCTCCCCTTCGCTTCTCTCTCTCTCTCTCTCATCAATTTTGGGTCGGATTTACGTTGGATCGACAATTCGAAGTCACCACGATGCTCCTGGGAAAATTCTCTCTAAATTTGTCGAAGCGGATCGTTGGTGAAAGTAAGTTGGAAATCATCCCTAAGTTGAGGTAAGACTTTTTAAGTCAAATTTGACCTTACGGTAGTTATAAGAAATGATGTACACGAAGAAATACTGAAGTTTAGTACTGTGAATTTTCATTTTCAGGGTCTTGATCAGGAAATCCTACGAGTGTTAGGTTATGATATTTTAGGGGCTTTCTCAGTAGTTAGGTAAGGGAATAAATTAAAGCAATTATTTTCCATACAAATTATTATTATTTATAAGTAAATTTATTTTTAGAAAAGCATGTTATATCTATATATCACGAAGGAATTGTATATTGAGAAAATACTACTTATATGTTGAAATGAGTATGCATGTATGAGGTGTTTAAAACTATGATTTTAAAGTATAATGTATGGTTTTATACAACAAATGTGTGGCATGAATATTATTTTCTATGGAAGAATATCATGATACGAATGAAATATGTTTTGTGAATTTATGAAAGAGTACAATATATTATGATAATTTTGGAATGCATGGTAATTGATTTAATTTCAAAATGATATGTATGATATGTTCAGCGCGAGGCCGTAATTATGATATGTTCGGCACGAGGCCGTAATTATGATATGTTCGGCGTGAGACCGTAATTACAATATGTTCGGCACGAGGTCGTAATTTTAAAAGATGTTATATAATCATGTACTATATGTTATCAGAAACCGGATGTTAGTTTAGTTCAGTTCAGGAGCTCGGTACCGTAGCTTATAGATAAGATGTTTATGATCAGATTAGTACTAACCACCCCACGAGGGGGTGAGAGATGGATAGTCGATGTGGCTTTCAGTAGAGTGTGGACGTCCATCTGACTGTCCGGACTAGGGTGTGGCGGGCCCATCGTACTTACAGACATATTTGATTCGGCAGTGGTCGGTCAACCATTGTCGGGTCCCACCTTCGGGCTGCACAACCCGTCATGGGGGGTAATACATGAATCTAACTATTCATTCTGGGTATGTTTTCAGTATTATCAGTTATAATAGATGTTTTATGAACGATATGATTTATTAGTAAATATGAAAGTATATGATGATTTAGTATATTAAGATAAATGTTTACTGAAATATGAAATGTACTGTATATGTATAATTGCATTAAATGTTCATATTACCACACAGCTGTATTTAGTTTATTTTCCCTTACTGAGAAGTGTCTCACCCCCGAACTTAATATATTTTTTTCAAGAGACCTTGAGTGACTGGAGAGTCGTGACCATCGTTGAGTTTACTAAGTTACCCCGTTAGGAGGGTAAGCAATGTACTAGGATCAAAATTATTTTGGTTATGGGATCCTAAATGTATTTTGAAATATTTTGGAAGAATGTAAATAAATACAGTATTATGGGAATGTAGATAACTCTGGTATTATGTCTTATGGTTTGTATTGAGATTTTATGTTTACTGTTGCTTAGGTTTCTGCTGTGATTGACAGGTATCCCCGTTACCTACGAGTTCGGGTTGACTTTTCCATTTATTATGTTACATTTTATATTAATAAATTAAGGATGTTACATCATATATCCATTCTCAAACAAACAAACATAGAATGGCAAGCCATAAATATTACATTCTCGGTAATCTTGAAAGGAATAAGATGTTATCGTATTTTCAAGAATTTTGATAGTTCTGTGAACCAAATATCCCTTCGAGGATAAAAGAACAAACTGTTAACATTGGAGGAGTTTTCAAAGGGGCTTCATAAATGCAGGTGAGCACAAACTTAACCCAAAAATTTAAACCTATTGGGTTTTAGGACCAACCATGTGAATAAGCACTCATCCTTCACATTATTTTTCTAATGTGGGACAAACTCACAAGTAAAATTTTCAATGAGTTCCAATTGCCCCCTCTAAAATGAAGTTGTTCTCGATCACTCAATATCATTGATAAGTCCCTAAAATGCTTGATTTTAGACTCTCATTTATATTTATTTATCCTCATTTTATTATGTATTTGCCCAAAGTTATTATTATTCAGAGTTATGCAAGGTTTGTTTGTCTTTTCAGGAAAAACAGGTTAAAACCATGGAGTTGGGCATTATGAGAATCCAAGGAGGATTTGGAGGATTCAAAGCTCAAATCAAATGTTCAGCCAAGCTCCTAACGCTTCAGATCATCAAGGGACAAGAAGATGATGCTCGACCATGTGGCGCGACCAGCAACACACAGGGGTGACTTAGTCTTCCATCGTAGACTCCAAGGTTCAGACTGAGATCAAAATATTGCAAGGTTTGACCAAGTCCTCGACCAAGTGACATTTGAGGGCAACCACATCTAGATACTGAAACAGAATTGAGAGTAGAATTACCGAGAGCCTCAACGAAGTGTTCAATCAAGAGACCTTAAGGGAAGACTATGTCGAGTTCCAGAGATTTCTTGAAGATCGAGATCCTACAAGTCTCGATCATCAACTCGACCAATAAGACCCTGAGGTGTGACATAGTAGAAGACATTGAAGATTCAAATTCTTGATTTCCCGCGAGTCTCGATTAAGGCGCGCACAAGAATGACATAGGGGTGACTTAGTCGACAGTGACGATCTTTTGCGCGAGATTTGCTGCAAACTTTCCTAACTTGTAAAACAAACCTTGTAAACCCTAGAGCCTATAAGTATTTGCAACGAACACAAGCTCTGGGTTCCTTTTTGGCCTCTCTTAGGCTAGTGACAGACTTAAGATGTCATTGAGAGCCATTGTAGATTAGTTAGAGTAGATTTCAATTTTTGTTTCGGTGTGTGTATGAAGTGTCTGATGGCCTATGACAACCGGAGGCGTTCATATGCTCTCTGTGTATATTACATGATCTTATTTTGTAATTCCTAGTGTTAGTGATAAAGTATACTCCGGTTCTCGACCGTGCTCCGGACGGCCGGTGCACCTTTGCTACTCTATGCCATCAAACGACTCCTTGGATTGTTTAATTGGGTTCTAGTTAGTTTAGTATAGTAAACTCACTGAACATAGAGTACACGTAATAAGTTCCTAAACTATACTCATGTCTAAACACTGCTTTGTAGGAGTAGGGTTAACTTAGATTATTGAACTTCACCAATTGAAAATACCATCTTTTTACTTCTTTTTTATATAAGGCTGTAGTAAACTAATTTGGAAGTAAACTGCGCTTCAAGTCCCTGAGGATCGACGCCCAACTTCCCCACTTTCTATTGAACTTGGAATAGTTAGGTAGTATAAATTTTATCTTTGGTAGTTAAAAACCCAAGCCTTGGCGAGCCTACCAAATTTTGGTGCCATTGCTGGGGACTTGGCTACGGTTATAAGGCAACTTCCACTTTAGAGTACTATTGCCTTGTGTTTTTTATTTGCTCTCCTTTTTATTTTCACCCTTTTTTAGTTATTTTCATTTTTTTTTGTTTTTTATCTCTAAAGTCTTGATTCTAGGTGCTTTAACTATGTATGTTTGGTTTGCGCTCTCAAGATCCTGAGATAGTTCCTATAGATCCCGAGATTGAAAGATCTCATAGGTCCGTTAGGACACTTGCCTCTAATCCAGAGATTGCTGAGTGGTCTGAGCCAAAAGTTATGGCTGAACGAAACCCACTAGTTCCCACTAATCAATTCTCAGAACCCCAAGCTCCCCACCTACCTGTGGCGGGAGAGCAACTACTTTGACCAATTAGGGACTACTTTGTGTCTAATGCATACACATCGCTATCCTGCATTCGGTTCTATGATGTTCAGGCGGCACAGTTCTTGGAGATTTTCTCCACCATCTGCATACCTAATTTTAGTGATGACGCCCTTCGTATTAGGCTTTTTCCATTCTCTTTAAAGGATAAGGCCAAATATTGGTTGACGTCCTTAGTGCCGAATTCGGTGAATAACTGGGCCAGTATACAGCATGAATTCTTGAAAAAAGTACTTCCCAATTGGGAAGACTAATCAGTTGCGAAGGGCAATCACAAGTTTCACAAAGACGAATGGGAAACTTTTCTTTGAGACCTGGGAGCATTTCAGGGACCTACTTTGTAAATGCCCACATTATTAGGTCACCAAGTGGCAATTAATTCAAACTTTTTATGAAGGGTTAGTTGAGAGAGATAGGTCCATGGTGGATGCATTGTGCGAAGGTACTTTCCTCACAAAGCACGAGAACGAGACATGAGTTCTCTTTGAAAACATGGCTGAAAATTCTTAGTAGCACATGGCTACCGCTTGTAGACTACCCAATCCATCAACCTCTAAACCTAAAGGAGTTTATAAGTTGGCCAAGCCATGACCTAGCCCTTACCCTGCATACCATATCCAAAAAATTAGGCTAGTGCTTGTCCTTAGGACCGCAGACAATGGCATGTGCAGAAGTTCATGCAATTTGCTCCAACCCTTCCCATACACGTTATAATTGCCCCCACGTGCATTCCCAGCCTAAGCTTGTGCAAGAGAAAGTAAATGCTACCCATAATTGGTATGATAAGCCATCCAATGACCCTTATTCGAATACCTACAACCCTAGGTGGAAACAACATCCTAACTTCTCTCAAAGGCCACAAGCTCTGAGTTTTCAATCCCAAAGAGCTCCATAAGCCCCTAATGCTTTGCCTCCATGCCTATACCAAAATTTCTAAAATCATCCTGATTTAGCCCCTATATCTTCAACCATTCAGCAGTCGTCTTCGCATCCGCCTAGATATGACACATATTAAAATACGGTACTGAGAACCCTTAAGAACATTGACGTTGATCGCCAAGCGGATCGGCAACTCCTTCACTCTCATTCCCAATCCATCGCGAAGCTAGAAGCCACCTTGGAGCAACTAGCTGCTACTTTGAGTTGGAGAGATGAGAGAAAGTTGCCAAATCATCCCATAGTGAATCCTAAGGGACAATATGGGGTAGAATGTGAACCGGACATTGGTCCCTCATCATATCCTAAGCAAGCCCAGGCGGTGACCACCCTCTAAAGTGGCAAGCTGATAGATAAACAAGCGAAGGAGCAACTGAGCAACAGAGAGATTGAAGATGAAAAGAGGGTAGTGTCTAAGGCTGATTCATGCACCCTATCTTCCTCTAGTTGGGTACACAAACCCTTGAATCCCACAAATGCAACTAGAAGGGTTAAACCTCACTTCGCCCCTATAGTGCTTTTCACGACCCCTCAGTGGCACATCCTACAGCCCCTCTTGTACCCTCTATATTTAGGAAAGAGGTCTCAACTGAGTCCATCTGGGATATGTTTAAACAAGTGAGAATAGACAAACCTCTCCTAGATGGCATTAAGCAATCACCCGCGTTCACAAAGTTTCTTAAGGACTTATCCACGCAAGAGCAAAAGTCAAGGGTGCACATGGATGGTTTGGTTAAGTAAGTTGAGCACATGAGCTCCATGATATTAGGGCACCTCATACCTAAGCTAAAAGACCCCAGCTCACCCACTATTTCGTGTGTAGTTGGTGGTTACACCATTGATAGGGCTCTTCTAGATTTAGGGGCGAGCGTGAACATCCTTTTATACTTGGCCTATCAACAACTTGAGCTTAGGAAGATGAAGCCCACCCCGATAATAGTGAGTCATGCTAATCGATCTCTTAAGCAACCTCAAGGTGTGGTAGAAGATGTGGTAGTAAAGGTGGGAGAATTTCATTACCCTGTTGATTTCATCATTTTAGATATGGAGTATTCCAAAAATCCGATCACTGTCCTTCTAGGATAACCATTCCAAGCCACAATCAATGGTTGCATTCAATGTAGGACAGAGACTATGGACATCTTATGGGGTTATAAGCAACTTAGGCTGAACATATTTACTGCCTCCCAACACACACTTAAAGCTGTCCAAGCTGTGGAAGAAGACCTGTGTTGACTCTAGGAGTCCAATCCGGTTTTGATAATGACAAATCACTTGGTATTTGATCTATGCATTGGGATTGTAAGCAGGAACTATATAGCATGCATGGAAGGATAACAAGTCATGAAAGCCATGAAGACTAAAGCATACATATCTTGGCACAATCCATGGAACTCAAAGAGTACAAGAATGAAGATGCAAGCAACAAGTTCAAGATTGTCAAGGGAATGGGTACTTAGAACTCAATGTATTTACATTTTCATATGATTTAATTTGAAGCTCAAATCATAAACTAGAATAACCTTAGGACTCATGCATTTCATGAACATCATTAGGGGACATTCATGAACTTAGAAATATTTTCAAAACCCTTGAAAATACTTTTATAAAAGAGCCAAGAAAGAAAGCAAAACAGAAATTTAAACTAGAAAGAAAAAAATTCAGGAAATGGCCACTTCGGTAGCCTGAACTCAACCTCAGTCGTCTGAAGAATTTCTTCAAAAGCCTGAAGATTAAGTTTAGTCACTTGAAGAATTAATGGTGAAACACAAAACCTAGCAAAGACACTTTCAGTAGACTGAAGTCAACTTCAGTCGCCTGAACTTGTCACTTTGGGAGCCTGAACCCTCAACTTCAGTTTGTTGACCTTGTATCTAGGTTAATTTTTCTAAACTTTAAGGAACTTCAGTCACCTGAGCCTTTAACCTCAGTCGCTTGAACTTGTGAGAAAAGTTAAAAATCTAATTTTTAATAAGAGAACTCGAGAGATATTTTTTGAACCAACGATTAGGCTTGATTCTAAGGGTAAGACACCTATATATTGAACATCTAAACCCTAGTGCAATATGCTAAGATCAATAAGAAGAGAAGAGAACATCTTATTGAAAGAGAATTGAGAAACTTGAGCTTATTGCGATACGATTGCTTGCACTCCAACCTATATTCATCAAGCTTGGGAAAATCAACTTAGAAAAAATAAAGGGATTTCATATACACATCTTGATCTCTATTTGGTATTGAGGTTTGGTAAATCATACTACTTGTTAAGAGTTATTCTCATAGATTTTTGTCATCTAAACTGATGTGTTGATTGATATTCATTTTTCAAAAGCGTTTGGTATTGCAAAATCCATTTTTGAATATGTGTTAAGAGGTTGATCTTGAGTGTGCATGTACTAAATCATTTTTGATAAGATTACCACTTGAGAAAAGCTTTTGTTATTGGTTAAATAGATTGATTCAAGTGAGTTTTCATTCAAGACTTGATATTTTTAATATTCAAAAATCTACTTGATTGAAAAGTCAAAAAGTTATACATATACATATAGAGAGTGGTTTTGACAAGGTTATTACTTGAGAAAGTTGTTCTTTTTCCATTGATTAAATAGTTATCATTCAAGTGTGTCCTTAGTTAAAGACTTGATATTTTGAATACTTCAAAACTATTTGATTAAATATCCTTAGAAGCTCATAACTATTTATATACTTTATTGAGGGATATTTTGTTTGGAAAACCTTATACTCAGTGTTTTTGATCTTTGGAATACATATCGTATATATATTTGCATATTACAAAGATCGAGTTGTGATTGAATATTTGAAAGAAGGCTTTTTGATTTAGATCTTTACAATATTCAAGACAAACTATTAACAAGATCATATTTGATATTTGAGCATCTTGTCTTCAAAGTTATTACTCATACAAACATTTTGGAAGATTTGATAAAAGAGAAATTTGTAGAAGCATATATCATTCATTCAACGATTGTATTGTTACATACATTCTGAGCTTCAAGTTTCATCATATGATTATGTATTAGAAATTTCAATTGTACTCACTAACTTTGTAAGAAGCAACATTGAGTGTTTTGCAGATTTGAGATTTGATTGTAATCACGGTTCGGGTTGTGAATCGGATTTGAGGAGAGAGTTGTATCTCTTATAAATAGTGGAGTAGGAGGGAGCTGTACCTCTTGTAAGCAGCGTATGTAAGGGAAGTACCGTCCTAATTTAAGGAGCAAAGATTATAGTGGAATCCTTGAGTGGATCGCTCAAGGCGAGAACGTAGGCCGGGTTGGCTAAACCTCGTAAAAACTGTGTTTGCATTCTCTCTTCCCTTATTTTTTTAATTTTCGTAATGCACTTCATTACTTAAATTGCATGTATGTTTGTTGAATAATCTCACACAAACTTGATAAGTAATTGGTTAAATTTAGACATAGGGACTAAGTGGTGAATAAGTTTCAAAGAATTTTTAAAAAGCCCAATTCACCCTCCTTCTTGGGATTACGCTTAAATCAACATTTGGTATCAGAGAGGGTTTACATAGACTTAACTGTTCATTTGTAAAAAGATCACATGGCACACATCGGTGTAACTTCATTCAGTGAGGGACACTCATCCACTAGACCACTAATTTTCTGTGGTGTAAATTACACCTATTGGAAACATAGAATGAGCATATACCTGTTAAATGTAGATTGGAAGGTATGGAAAATAGTGACTAAGGGTAATCATGGAAGTAATTGATAAGGTTGATGTACCTAAATCTAAAGATGAGTATATAGAGGAAGACTGGAAATTAATGCAAATAAATGCTACTACGATGAACTTGTTTTTCTGTGCATTAGATGTAAAGGAATTTAATAGGATAATGACATATAACTCAGCTAAAGAAATTTTAAAAAAATTAGAAGTTACATATGAAGGCACTAAGGAAGTAAAAGATAGCAGAATAGACATGCTCACTAGTGAATATAAAGCATTTAAAATGACTACTGATGAATCTATTTAATCCATGTGCACTAGATTCACACACATCACAAATTCTTTAAATGCTCTTGGAAAAACTTACCCTACTTATGAGTTGATCAGGAAAATACTCAGGGGATTACCTCCAGTGTGGGAAGCAAAAGCTACGACAATAGCAGAAGGGAGAAATCTCAAGGAGAAGTCGGTGGACAAACTCATTTAATTGCTCATCACCTATGAGTTGGCAATAAATAAAAGAAAGAATAAGCAAAGCAAAACAAAGAAAGCTACCGCACTTAAGGCATCGTCAAACAACTTCAGTGAGGGAAGTGATTCAGAATCAAATGATGACATGACCTTACTAACAAAGAAGTTCAGAAAGTTCTTAAAGAAGAATAAGAAGTTCAACAGAAAATTCTGAAACTCAAAGTCAGAAAAAGAAGAGTCAAACATGAAGAAAAAGAAGGAAGATCCACTAATATGCTACAACTGCAGAGAGGTTGGACACATCAAGCCTGAGTGTCCCAAACTAGTGAAAGCCTCCAAGAAACAAAAGAAGGCGCTGAAAGTCGGTTGGGATACGCATAACACAAGCTATTCAGAATCTGAATCCAGTGATGACGAGATTGCCAATCTGTGTCTAATGACACATGATGACCTTGAGGTACAATCATCATTCTCATCATCTTCTTATTATTCTAGTGATTCTGAAAATGAGAATGACATGCTTTCATTTGATGAACTGAAACAAGAATATTTGTACTCTATCAAAATGCTTAAGAAGAAAACTAAGAAAATTTCTGATTTGAAAAATAAAGTCAAAGAACTTTCAAGTGTAGTTGAACGCCAAAATGAATCTCATGCATGACTCATGAAAGACAAGGATTTGAAAATTGAGGAGTTAGAAAAGGATTTGAAGGATAAATCTGTAATTATTTCCAAAAATATTGAAGGACAAAATAATTTTTAAAAACTCCTAGGAGCTTAAAGAAATTCATTAGAAAAGGAAAGACTTGGTTTTAATGGGAAGGAAAATCTAAAGAAGAGACATCTTCACATGGGATACTTTGTAAGAGAGTCAAAATCATATGTTCCAACTAAGGATTATCATAGAAATATTACATTTTTTAAATGTGAAAGGTTGGGTCATATAAAATTTGACTGTCCTTTCAAAAATAAAGATGACAAAATTAAGAAAGTATGGAAGGTCAAAGGAGAATCTAGCACTAACCCCCCTGGACCCAAGAAAATCTGGGTACCAAAGCTAGTTGTCTGATTGTGTCTTGTAGATATGCTTAAGATCATCATCCTCAAAAGACAGATGATATATGGATAGAGGATGTTCATGTCACATAACCGAGGATGAAGCAAAGTTCACATCCATCACACCCAAGGATGAAGGATTTGTCACTTTTGGAGATAATGGTAAGGGAAGGATCACAGGTGTAGGTAAAGTTGGTAATGATTCGTCATTAATTATAGATGATGTTTTACTGGTTGATGGTTTAAAGCACAACTTGTTGAGTATAAGCCAACCATGTGATAAAGGTTACAAAGTGTCTTTTAAACATGACAAGTGCATAGTTGAACACAAAATTGATAATAAGATATTATTCATAGCTAGGCGTCATGAAAATGTATATACCACCAATTTTGATAACTTAACCTCACAGAGTGTGACATGCTTCTCTGCTATGAATGAAATTAGCTGGATTTGGCATAGGAGAATAGGACACGCAAACATGGACTTAATATCTAAACTAGTTAAGGGAGACCTAGTTAAAGGATTGGCTAAGATAAAATTCGTCAAAGATAAAATTTGTGAGGCTTGTCAACTAGGAAAGCAAGCAAGAATGAGCTTTAAGAAGAAAAAAGAAATCTCCACTACCAGGTCACTTCAAATGCTACACTTAGACTTATTTGGTCCAACCCCAATTCAGAGTTTAGAAGGTAAATCATACGCATTCGTAATAGTTAATGATTTTTCAAGATATACATGTGTATTATTCTTAGGTCACAAAGATGAAGCATGTAAACAATTCATAAACTTGTGCAAGAGAATCCAAAATGAAAAGGGATATACTATCACTAAAAATCGAAGTGATAGGGGTAAAGAATTTAAAAATCAAGGCATGGAAGACAACTGTAATTCATTAGGAATTACTCATAATTTTTTAGCTCCTAGAACACCACAACAGAATGGTGTAATTGAAAGGAAAAATAGGTCTATACAAGAAATGCCCAGAACTATGCTTTACCTAATTATTTCTAGGTTGAGGCAGTGAATACAGCTTGTTATGTTCTAAATAGAGTTCTGATTAGACCATCACTTGATAAAACTTCGTATGAGTTATGGAATGACCATAGACCGAATATATCATATTTTCATGTTTTTGGTTGTAAATGTTTTGTGCTTAGAGACAATGAACATTTACGAAAGTTTGATGTGAAATCAGATGAAGGTATCTTCCTAAGGTATGCCTTAGATAGTAAAGCCTACAGAGTATATAACAAACGAACATTAATGGTACATGTAATAGTTTAGTTAGTGAGTAGCCTTTTAGTTTTGAGAGAATTTTATTTTGTATATATAATCTCTCAGGACTTGGAATGTAACCACGGTATTCCTCTACCATAAGTGAGAGTAAGTAATAAAATAAGTAGATTGTTTTGCCTTTAAGGGATGATGAATCATATGAATAGCAAATTTCAAGAACGAAATTTTATAAAGCGGGGAGAATGTAGTGATCTGGAGGACTTACGGTATTTAAATAATGGAAGAAGGAGAAAAGGAAATTATATTTGAAATACTTAACAGAGCCTTGTCGACAAACATAGGGAGTTCATTGATGAGTACACATGAGGGGCTCGTCGACGAAAAAATACAGAGAGGTTATTTTCCCATCTCTGAATTTTGTCGATGAGAAACAAACGTTCGTCGACGAACTTCCTCCGTGACCTCGTCGACGAGGTGACGTGGCTCATTGATGAAGACCAGTGTATAAATAGCCCTAAACTTGGATTTCAGTGCAGAAACTTGCAAACCTCACTTTCTCTCACTACATTTTCATCATCCACCCCTTCTCTCTAAGTTTTTGGGTTGGATTCTCGATGGTTCGACGATCTGAGGCCACCACGACACTCTAGGAAGAGTTCTTTTCAAATCAGCTGGAGTGGATTGTTAGTGGGGCTAGCTTGAATTCTATCCCAGATTCGGGGTAAAGCTTTTTATTCAGTATTTGACTTTCCTGCAATTGTAGAAAATGTAGTAATCAAAGAAATATTGAATTTCTATTCTGGGAGATGTTGTTTTCAAGGTATTGAAAGGGGAACCCTACGGGTGTAGCACTGGTATATTTTAGGGGCTCTTCAGGAATCAAGTAAGGGGATAAACTAAGCTAATTGTTTTTATGAAGATATATATAAATATAATCTTATAGCATTTAATTTCAGGAAAATAAATAAATATATATTAGTATGATGTTTGGGGAAATACTGCTGTAAATGACATTATGTTTTAAATATGTGTAACACCCATTTTGTGTGGCATGAGTAGAATTTATTATGAATTACTGTTTCTTGGAAAATGTTAAATGGTACATAGTTTTACTATGATATACTAGTGTACCGGCTGAGAGTTTTTATATAATATATCGACGTACGGGTCGAGAGTTTTTATATGATAAACCGGCGTATGGGTCGAGAATTTTTATATGATATACCAGCATACGGGCCGAGGATATTCTCACATGATATGCCAGCGTATGGACCAAGCCTTTTATATGATATGCTGGCGTACGAGCCGAGTTTTTTATTAGATATGTGATATGGCGTACGGGCCATGATTAATAAAATATGAAAATGCTGGCGTAAGGGCCGAAGATTTTCATAATATGCTATGAAATGCTATATGATGATATTGATTTGACTATTATTATTATGGAATAGTAATGTATCACAATTTGAAATATGTTATATGCTATCAAAACCTAGTTGGTTTGGTTTAGGCTTACACGAGCACGGTACCGTAGCTATGTGATCATGATCATTATGATGTTAGTGTTATCGCTGTTGTACGGGGCAACGTGAAGGTGGATAATCAATGTGGTTTATTGATGTGTTGGCACCCCTGGTGTATGGACCAGGTCTAGAAGACCCATCGTACTTACAGACTATTGCTTTTGACTTGGTAGTGGTCGGCCAGACATTATTAGGTCTCGCCTTCGGGCCACACAACCCAGTCATGTGGGGGTAAGACATGACACTAACTAGCTAACCTTCCAGGGTTGTTTTTGTATTATTATCATATGAGATGAATTATATTTATGGAAATTTAGTATGTTCTATCATGATATGATTATATAGGTTTTTTCAGATATGATACAGACATTTTCACCAAATATGTTTATGTAAGATTTTATGTATAACATGAAAATACTTATGTTGCCACACATTGGTATTAGTTTATTATCTCTTACTGAGAGGTTTCTCACCCTAAATTATATGAACATTTCAAGAGCCCCAGATAGGTGAGCGGATAAAGCTCTGCAGCGTTAGAGTTTGTTAGTCCTACCCTATCTGAAGGGTAAGTCTTCTACTAAGGGTCAGATGGATTTTTGGGTGACGATCCTAGGATTGGTTTTGATTGTTTTGGGATGTATATGATGAATGTAGTAAACTCTGGTATTGTGTTGAATGGTAATATGAGATATATATGATCTTATGTTTCCTGCTACTTAGGCTTTCGTGTTGTTTTCTGATGTATCCCTGATATCCATGGGTTCAAGTTGATTATGATCTGCTGGGTTTATTATATCAATTTTTATTATAAAAAAAATAGGGTGAAATAAGTAGGTCGTTACATGTATGGCTTTGATATCATCCTAGGGATGGACTGGTTGTCTTCCAGTTATGCCAGTATGAACTGCCACAGGAGAAAAGTGATGTTTAGACCTCCAGAGGAGCAGGAATTCAAGTTTATAGGGTCGTGTGTGCGTTCTACACCATAGATCCTATCAGCTTTGTAGGCTGGTAGATTGCTCCGGGAGGGATGCCTTCGGTATTTGGCATTTTTGAAAGATACATCGAAAACAAAATGCAAACTGGAGGAGAGTTTTGTTGTGCGTGAGTTCCCTAATGTGTTTCCAGAAGACTTGCCAGGTTTACTTCTGGATTATAAGGTGGATTTTGGGATAGAGTTGGTTCCAGGTACGACGCTGATTTCGAAAGCTCCATATCGTATGGTTCCAGATGAATTGAGAGAGTTGAAAGAACAGCTTCAAGAGTTGCTAGACTAGGGGTACATTCAACTGAGTGTTTCTCCTTGGGGAGCACCTATGCTATTTGTGAAGAAGAAGAATGGGTCGATGAGGATGTGCATCGACTACAGGGAACTTAACAAGGTAACGATAAAGAACAAATACGCATTACCTAAGATCGATGATCTGTTTGACCAGTTACAGGGCATGCATATCTTCTCCAAAATTGATCTATGATTTGGGTATCACCAGCTAAAGGTGAAGGCGGAGGATGTTCCAAAGATAGCCTTCCGAACTCGGTACGACCATTATGAATTTATGGTTATGCCTTTTGGTTTGACTAATGCACCTGCAGCATTTTATGGATTTGATGAACAGGGCCTTTTATGAATACTTAGACCAATTCGTCGTGGTATTTATTAATGACATCCTAATGTATTCTAGGAGTGCTGTAGAGTATGAAGTTCATTTGAGACGGTTATTGCAAATGCTTAGGGAGAAGAAGTTATTTGCTAAACTAAGGAAATGTGAGTTTTGGCTGGAATAGATTGCATTTCTAGGGCATGTATTGTCCAAAGAAGATGTAACGACCCAAAGAATAATGATATTTAAATAATAAGAGAGAGGGAAATGGAAACAGTAATAGAAGGAGACAGCCGACTTTGTTGATAAATGCGAAAAACTTCGCGTTCATTGATGACGTTGCATTTTGGAATGTAATAACCCAAGAATTTTCTTAGGGCCTCATTGAAAAACACATTGGATTCATCGGCGAGAGTACATGAGGACCTCGTCGACGAGGTAGCATTTCGTCGATGAGAAAATACCGAGTGGCTGTTTTTCGAATTCTGAATTTCGTCGACGAGGAGATGATATTTGTCGATGAACCTCCTTTTGGACCTCATTGTCGAGATGACGTGGCTCATCGACGAAGGCCACAGTATAAATAACTCTAAACTGGGTTTAATTGCATAACTTCAATGAAAATCTTCCTCTCTTTCTCTCTCTCTCTCTCTCCTACGGTTCTTTTCCATCTCTCTTCGATTTCGGCCCTGTTAGTCGCTGGATCGATGATCTGAGGCCACCATAACACTCCTAGCAAAGTTCTCTCCAAGTTTATCGAGGCGGATCGTCGGTGGGATCAAGTTGAATTTCTCCTCAGGTTCAGGGTAAGGTCTTTTATTCGAAATTAAGCTTTCTAACAGTTGTAGGAAATGAAGTAGACAGAGAAATAATGATGTTTTGTTCTAGTGAATGTTGTTTTCAGGGAGTTGAATGGGAAACCTTGCGGGTGTATGACCGGTATCTAGTAGGGGCTTTCCAGTAGTCAGGTAAGGGAAACATGCTATGCTAGGCAACCATATATGATTTCAGTACAAATTATATGCTCGTATTAACTTATGATTCAAACTATATATGCAGTTTTCAGAACCTGGTAATATTAATATCTATTAGTGTGGCATGAGTTATTCATATAATAGTATTTTACTAATATGTATTATGAACACTATGGTTGCAATTTACTAACAGAAATACTATGGAAATATTCATTCTCAGTAGTTCCAAAATATTATGTTTAACAGTACCATAATGCCCCGAAATTTAGTTATTCAGACAGTAGTTTAGATATATATATATATATATATATATATATATATGTGTGTGTGTGTGTGTGTGTGTGTGTGTGTGTGTGTGTGTGTGTGTGTGTGTGTGTATATTAAATCAGAAAATCAGAAAACTTATTTAGATTTTCAGATACACTTACAGGGTTATGGTTATTTTAGAAACCATAATAAAAGCAGTATATTATAGATATCAGTTACCTATATAGTATCAGACCCTGATGGATTAGACAGCAGAGCACGGTACCGTAGCTACAGATATTTAGTTCAGAGTGCAACCACTTTACTCAGATAGTAAGTGGTATGAGGTCGATCGTGCCCACGTCGGGACAGGCTCTCCATCATATATAGATTGAGGGGGCCAATCTGACTGTCGGAGTTCAGTTGACTTACCCTGGTCGGCCAGTCAGGATAGGTTCCACTTTCGGGACGCACAACCCTGTTATGAGGGATTAAATCATGACATACAGCCATCTAGGGAAATTTCTTAGATATTATGAGTATTATCAGACTTTCAGAAATAGTAGTATTAATATGAAAAGTAATTTCATACAGATTGGCATGTTTAGTTATGTCGTTAATGATTTTATTATACGTTATGTAATATTAGCATTTTTAGATTTATTATTCATATTAATCTTAAATCAGATTATTTTTACCAAACTATAGCTCAGTAGCCACAAACTAGTAATAACATGTTTTGTCTTACTGAGCGTTGGCTCATCCCAGTGTTGAATTATTTTTCAAGTGAACCAACTAGGCAAACTAAGTAGGCTCGCAGGTAGAGGGGCTGTTGTACTGCCCTTTTTGAGAGTGAGTATTTTTGGGTGATATGTTTTTGTAAACCCTTGGTATCAGTAAGGGTAGTTTCAAGAGAACTGTGATGATTGTATATCATGGGTTGATTTGACACTCTAATATTGTATTATGTGTGGATTTATTTTATATGATTGGCCTTCCGCTGTTTAGGTTAATGTTTTGTTAATAAAATAGGGAAAAAATTTTTATTTTATTAGCAGGACGTTATAGAAGGAGTCTCAATGGATCCGAGTAAGATAGAGACAGTAGTGAACTGGGCGAATGTAATGACCTGGGAATTTAAATAAGTAGAAAATATGATAAATAAAATGGATTAATAGATAATGAAGGAAAAAGGAAAGAAATTAGAAGGAAAAGTAGGCCTCGTCGAAGAATGTCCTGTATTCGTCAACGAGTGTCCTTCTAAGATCATCGACAAAGTTTGCTTCTCATCAATGAAGGAATCCTGAGAGAGTGTATTTGGAACTCTGAATTTCGTCCACGAAGGTATCTTTTCATCGACAAAGACTCTACAGTGCCTCGTCGATGAAGCCCTACCTATAAATTGAAATTCTTTCATTTTTCAGCATGAAAACTCAGCCAATTCTCCTTCTCTCTCTAGAAAACGATCCTTCAGCCTTCTCTCTTTGATTTTGGGCCGATTTAACCCAGTTTGACGATCCGAAACCGCCAGGGGGTTTGTGGGATCATTCTCTTCAAGGATGTAGGAGCTGATCGTTGGGTTGTGAGGTTTCCGTAATATCCCAAAATCAGGGTAAGTGATTTATTTTGGGATTTTCTTAAGGAATATTGTTATTTGGAGCCTAAGAAATAGTAAATAAGTATTTTCCTTAAGATTTAAGTTAATTGGAATTTATTGTTTTTAAGTTAGGATTTTTGGATTTAGGGTGCAAGTGAACCCTGCGGGTATCGATTCGGGGATCCTGCCAGCACAATTTGAAAGTCAGGTAAGGGGGAAACTTATATATTAAATCAGGTTTTTCATGAATCAAAATGAATTATGCGTTATTTTTGTATATATGTTTATATGTGGGTTTAAAATGCCAGCCATGAAATTTATGTTTTCTAAGCTTAGGAATGTTTATATAGTTATGTATATATGAAAATGAATGAATGGAAGTGGAAAGGAATTTTTCTAAAAAATTAATTAAGAAATGAAATGTACTTTCAATATATCAATGTTAACTATGAGTTAGCTTATTTTGTGAGAAATGTATATGAATTTTACTGCTAAAATTGTGTGGCATGAGATTTTGTGCAAATATATGTTAGATATATGAGATGCAGGTTAAGTAAGTAAAATTTATAAATAAAATATGATATAGACAATACAGTTTGTGTATGTTAAATGTAATCATGTAAATGTAAGACAACTGAAAGACAGCCATGTTAGCAGATCTAGCACACTTTTGTGTAGACTAACTGATGACAGCTAAAAGGAGCTGTGTTAGCAGATCTAGCACATTTCTATATAGACTAACTGATGATGGCTAAAGACCAGCTATAGTACGAAGGAATGAAATGAAAATGTTATGTAACAAAATGACAAAGGAATGACAATGCAATGAAATGAAACGTGAAAGTGAATGATACGAATGAGAAAAATTCACTTAAAGTGAAATGAAATGCAAAGTTAAGTTATGAACACGAATGAATGTGCATGAATGTATAATGACAGAAAAGAATGATGTATTATGATATTAGAAGTATGTATGTACATAGAACATGTTATGATAGGGCAAGAGAAACTCTTCACCTGAGGGCTTGTTGAGAAAGGCGAGTGCACTAGTAGTTTCAGATGTGGCAGTAGTTGCATAACGTACTAAGGCAGAGGGAACCTATTTATATGTACAGGTAGATTTCCCGATCCTTAGGGCCTTTTTCGGTAAACTATTGTTGAATGCGTGAGTATGAGATTAATCTAACACTTGAGGGCTTACTGAGTAAGGTAAGTGCCTTGGTATGCTTTAGTTGTGATCTTAGGGTTACCTATGTATCAGAGCAAAGGGGTGCTACTTGTATGGGCGGGTAATCACCCCTATCCTTAAGTAATCTCGTGGGTTAAAACTTTGCATGTGCTTGTTTAGGTTCAGAAAACGATTTCAAAGTTATGTTAATGATTTGCAAAAGTTATTAAAATAATATCTATATACCTCATGTTAACCACACGCTGTTTTAATATATATATTTCTCCCCTTACTGAGATGTGTCTCACCTGAATATGAATGTTTCTTTTTTAGGACATCCTCGAGATTGGGCTTGAGGAGCTCGAGGGTATTATTAGAGTTTTTGAGGACTATAGAAACAGGGTATATGTTGATAATATTTTGGGAATGGAAATTTTTATTACGTTTTTAGGTTTATTGAGAACGGAATAGTTGTGAACATACTGAATGTTTTGGAGATGTATGAATATATAGAGATTATAATGGCTGGTTTTTATGGATTTCTAGTTAGGATATATTAAACTCTAGTATATTACGGTATTATGGAATGTTGGTATTATGGTCTATGTTGTATGGAGATTTTGTTTATGTTTTCCACTGCATATGTATGTTAATGATTTATGATTTAACAGGATAATATCAGGTGTAACGCACTGGACCTGGGTTTAGGGGTTTAGGGCGTTACATTTTGGTATCAGAGCAATGCTTTTGGGATTTTGAGGAATTAGGAAATGATTTATACCGAGTATAAAAAATAGTTAGGATGAGGATACTAGATGAATAGGTTAGGTATTGAGAAATAGGTTTGGTGTAGGGAAATATAGGATGATGTTTTGTGATTTACAGGCAAAATTACATCAATAATTTTCTTTGATTTTTCTGAAGCAGTCGACGGCCTCAGAAAAGCCACGGTAAACCTTAGATGTTTTTGTTTCTGAATTGTGAGACTGGTCCTTATATGGAGATTTTGGATTTTATTTAATGATTATGTTATTTGGAGTTTTAATATGAAAATCTTATCTCTTTTTTGTCATATTTTTCAGGATGGATTTTGGAGATGAGAATATAGAGGCTGAAAGAAGGGAGGATTTAGTGACCTCTAGCGAGGAGGAAATAGATACCTCTAAGGTATTGTGGGGTATCGTTCATTAGGTTAAAGCAGAAATGAAGAAGGAACCCAAAGAATAGAACTGTCCACCTGTAGGACAGGGTTGCAACATAAAAGAGTTTATGAGGATGAATCCTCCAGCCTTTACAGAAGGACCTGATCCAGTGGCAGCAGAGAGCTGGGTATAGGAGATAGAAGAAATAATGACTGTAATCGACTGCATGGATGAGCAAAAGGTTCGTTATGCCGCTTTCAAAATGACAGGAGAAGTGAAGCATTGGTGACTTTTTGAAAAACTGTTGGAGGATCAGAGGGTCGTAAAGATAGCTCTTACTTGGGAGAGGTTCAAGGAGATTTTCTTTGACAGGTATTTTTCTTCATTTGTCAAAGAGGAGAAGATAGAAGAGTTCATCAATTTGATCCAGGGAGATATGACAGTTGCGAAGTATGCGGCTAAATTTGTAGAATTGTCGCAGTTCGCTCCATTTCTAGTCCCAAATGAAGTAAGGAAGGCCAATAAATTTGAGAAAGGTCTGAGGCGCAGAATCTACAAGCTGGTGGTTGGGTTTCAGGTCTAGAGTTTTTCAGAAATAGTTGACATGGCCTTAGTGTTAGAGAAGAGTATCCAAGGTAGCACTGAGCTTCAGAGCTAAAGAAGAGACCTGCACCATCTGGCTTTCAGTCTGAGGCCAATCAGGGATTAGGGAAGAAAGGGAAAGAAGCAATGGGCTTTGTATGCTCGAAGTGTGATAAGAGGCATAGGGGCGAATGCTGGTATGACACTCCGAATTGCTACAAGTACGGCAAGCCAGGGCATATCAAGAAAAATTGCCGAGAACCCTTGCCTATAGTTGCTGCTCAGAATCAGGATAAGGGAAGCAACAGATACCACTTGGAAGAGGTGGTCCGCCTCGACTGTACACACTCTGAGCTGAGGAGGATGCCTTTAGAGAAGTAGGTATGAGATAATTTAATTTAATGAATGATGATTAAATGACTTATGTGATTATATGCATGTTAAGTTCTTATGATGATATTTAGTAAATGAGTTTAAGTTATGTAAAAGGATGGTTAGATAGTAAAATTTCGAGGACGAAATTTCTTAAGGAGGGGAGAATGTAATGACTCGGGAATTTAAATAAGTAGAAAATATGATAAATAAAATGGATTAATGGATAATGAAGGAAAAAGGAAAGAAATTGGAAGAAAAAGCAGGCCTCATCAACGAATGTCCTGTATATGTCGACGAGTGTCCTTCGAAAATCATCGACAAAGTCTGCTTCTCATCGACGAAGGAATCCTGAGAGAGTGTATTTGGAACTCTGAATTTCGTCCACGAAGGTATCTTTTCGTTGACAAAGACTTTACAGTGCCTCATCGACGAATCGACGTGTCTTGTCGACGAAGCCCTGCCTATAAATTGAAATTCTTTCATTTTTCAGCGTGAAAACTCAGCCAATTCTCCTTCTCTCTCTAGAAAACAATCCCCCAGCCTTCTCTCTTTGATTTTGGGCCGATTTTGACCCGGTTTGACGATCCGGAACCACCAGGGGGTTCATGGGATCTTTCTCTTCAAGGCTGTAGGAGCTGATCGTTGGGTTGTGAGGTTTGGGAAACATCCCAAAATTAAAGTAAGTGATTCATTTTGGGATTTTCTTAAGGAATATTGTTATTTGGAGCCTAGGAAATAGTAAATAAATATTTTCCTTAAGATTTAAGTTAATTGAAATTTATTGTATTTAAGTTAGGATTTTTGGATTCAGGGTGCAAGTGAATGCTGCGGGTATCAGTTTGGAGATCCTGCCAGCGCAGTTTGAAAGTTAGGTAAGGGGGAAGCTTATATATTAAATCAAGTTTTTCATGAATTAAAATGAATTATGCGTTATTTTTGTATATATGTTTATATGTAGGTTTAAAATGCTAGCCATGAAATTTATGTTTTCTAAGAATAGGAATGTTTATATAGTTATGTATATGTGAAAGTGAATGAATGGAAGTGGAAAGGAATTTTTCTAAGAAATTAATTAAGAAATGAAATGTATTTTCAATTAATCAATGTTAACTATGGGTTGACTTATTTTATGAGAAATGTATATGAATTTTACTGCTAAAACTGTGTGGCATGAGATTCTGTGCAAATATATGTTAGATATATGAGATGTAGGTTAAGTAAGTAAAACTTATGAATAAAATATGATATGGACAATGTTGTTTGTGTATATTAAATGCACTCATGTAAATGTAAAACAGCTGAAAGATAGTTATGCTAGCAGATCTATCACACTTATATGTGGACTAATTGATGACAGCTAAAAGGAGTCGTGTTAGCAGATCTAGCACGTTTCTATGTAGACTAATTGATGATGGCTAAAGACCAGCTGTAGTATGAAGGAATGAAATGAAAATGTTATGCAACGAAATGACAAAGGAATGACAATGTAATGAAATGAAATGTGAAACATGAATGATACGAATGGGAAAGAGTCACTTAAAGTGAAACAAAATGCAAAGTTAAGTTATGAACATGAATGAATGTGCATGAATGTATAATGATAGAAAAGAATGATGTATTACGTTATTAGAAGTATGTATGTACGTAGAACATGTTATGATTGGGTAAGGGGAACTCTTCACCTGAGGGCTTGCTGAGAAAGGCGAGTGCACTAGTAGCTTTAGATGTGGCAGTAACTGCATAACGTACTAGGGCAGAGGGAACCTATTTGTATGGGCGAGTAGATTTCCCTATCCTTAGGGCCTTTACCGGTAAACTATTGTTGAATGCGTGAGTATAAGATTAATTTAACACTTGAGGGCTTACTGAGTAAGGTAAGTGCCCTGGTATACTTTAGTTGTGACCTTAGGGTTACCTATGTATCAGAGCAGAGGGGTGCTACTTGTATGGACGGGTAGTCACCCCTATACTTAAGTAATCTCATGGGTTAAAACTTTGCATTTGCTTGTTTAGGTTCAGAAAACGATTTCAAAGTTATGTTAATGATTTGCAAAAGTTATTAAAATGATATCTATATACCTCATGTTAGCCACACACTGTTTTAATATGTATATTTCTTCCCTTACTGAGATGTGTCTCACCCGAATATGAATGTTTCTTTCTCAGGACATCCTCGAGATTGGGCTTGAGGAGCTCGAGGGTATTATTAGTGTTTTTGAGGACCATAGAAACAGGGTACATGTTGATAATATTTTGGGAATGGAAATGTTTATGTTTTATGTTATTACGTTTTTAGGTTTATTGAGAATAGAATGGTTGTGAACATACTGAATGTTTTGGAGATGTATGAATATATGAAGATTATGATGGTAGGTTTTTATGGATTTCTAGTTAGGATATAGTAAACTCTAGTATATTACAGTATTATGGAATGTTGGTATTATGGTCTATGTTGTATGGAAATTTTGTTTATGTTTTCCGCTACGTATGTATGTTAATGATTTATGATTTAACAAGATAATATCAGGTATAACGCACCGGACCCAAGTTTAGGGGTTCTGGGCGTTACAGCGAGATTGAGGAATGTTTAGGAGGTCAAAAGCTTTCTGGGTCTTGCAGGTTACTACCGTCGGTTCGTGGAGGGGTTCTCCAGTTTATCAGGTTCTTTGACACGACTCACGAGAAAGAACATGAGGTATGATTGGACTAACGAGTGCAAACTTAGTTTCCAAGAGCTGAAACGGCGACTGGTTACTGCTCTAATTCTTATCATTCCGTCTGGGGATGGTGGATTTGTTATCTATAGTGACGCCTCTAAGAAAGGTCTTGGCTATGTTCTAATGCAACAGGGAAGGGTGGTTGCTTATGCTTCTCGCCAACTTAAAGAGTACGAGAAGAACTACCCGACACATGGTATGGAGCTAGCTGCAGAAGTGTTTGCATTGAAAATCTGGAGGCATTACTTGTATGGTGAAAAGTGTGAGATTTTTACCCATCATAAAATTCTGAAGTACATTTTCACCTAAAAGGAGCTGAACATGAGGCAGCGTAGATGGTTATAATTGATAGAGGACTACGATTGTATCTTTAGCTACCACTCAGGTAGAGCAAATGTGGTAGTTGATGCTCTGAGTCGGAAGTCTGTGGATGCGTCAGTCTCTATAGTGGAAGTTCAGCACCAGATTTGTATGGACTTGGAAAGGTTGGGCATGGAAGTAGTGGAAGGAAATCATTAGGCTGTTCTTGCTAGCTTGGTGGTACAACCGACCTTATAGGAGAGGATCCATGCAGCGCAAAAGTAGGATCTTGAGCTTGTTGAGGTTATGGAAGGGATTCAGAATGGTTTAAAACTGGATTTCAATATCTCAGGTGATGGGATGTTGAGATTCCATAACAGGGTATGTGTATCAGATGACGTTGAGATTAAACGGGTCATTTTGGAGGAAGCAGACCATTTGCTCTACACCGTACATCCTGGAAGTACAAAGATGTATCGAAACCTGAGGAAATCTTTCTGGTGGTCCAACATGAAAAGAGTGATCGCTCGTTTTGTAGAGCAATGCCTAACATGTCAATAGGTCAAAGCAAAGCACCAAAGATCTGCATGACCACTTCAGCCACTTGACATCCCTAAAGTGGAAATGAGAACACATTTTGATGGATTTCGTAATGGGTTTACCTACGGTGGTGTATGCTTAGAATACTATATGGGTTGTAGTGAATCGGATGACAAAGACTGCATACTTTATTCAAATCAGAGTCAACTATTCTCTAAATAGGTTGGCTAAGCTTTATGTGTAGGATTTAGTACAACTTCATGGTGTCACTATTTCTATTATTTCAGACCGAGATCCTCATTTTACGTCTCGTTTCTAGAAAAATCTATAGGATGCCTTGGGATCATAATTGACGTCCAACACATCTTTTCACCCACAGACGGATGGACAGTCTAAGAGGACTATTGGGACGCTAAAGGATATGCTGCGGGCATATGTACTGGATTTCGGTGATAGTTGGATACGGTATCTACCACTTGTTGAGTTCGCGTATAACAACAGTTACTAGGCCAACATAGAGATGGCACCTTACGAGACATTGTATGGTCGTTGGTGTCAATCTTCGTTGTACTGGGATCAGGTAGGTAAGCGATAGATACTAGATCCGGAACTGATTCAGAAAGCATCTGCAAAGTTCGAATTGATCAGGGAAAGAATCAGGACAACTCAGAGTCGATAAAATAGTTATGTTGATACTCGTCGATGAGAGATAGAGTTCGAGGTAGGTGATACGGTGTTTCTGAAGATCGTTCCGATGAAAGGGGTGATGAGGTTCAGGAAGAAGTGGAAACTAAGTCCTCGGTATATCGGGCCTTTTGAAATCCTGAAAAGGATAGGTTCAGTTGCTTATCGAGTGGCTTTACCTCCGGCACTATCTAGAGTCCATGATGTGTTTCACGTCTCAGTGCTAAGGAAGTACGTGTTGGATCCTTCGCATGTGCTGAGTTACGAACCTCTAGAGATCAGTGAGGAGGTACCAGTATTGATATTAGATCGAAAAGTTCAGCAATTACGGACTAGGGAAATACCGCTAGTGAATGTATTATGGTGTAACCATGTAATGGGGGAAGCTTCATAGGAGTTAAAGTTAGAGATGCACCAGAAGTACCCGCAGTTATTTTTTGATGGTACGTAGTTATATATAGTAGTATAGGTAGTATGGTCTTCGGGAGAGTTTTGTGTGTGTGTAATCTTCTGAAGCATCGCATTGTAACCACAGTATTCCTCCACCATAAGTGAGAGTGGATAATAAATTTGGGCCGGAGCTACTTTGTAGGTGGCTGTTGACTCTTCTGTAGGTCTCCAACGTAAGGTAGAGTATGCTTGGTATCGATTGGAGAATTTCGAGGACAAAATTCTTATGAGGAGGGGAGATTGTAGTAACTGGACCAAAAAAATAAAAATAAAAATAAATAATGAGATATTTTGGAGGAAATATTTTGGAGAAGATATTTTGAGATATTTATATATAAATATCTTGGAGGAGATATTTATTTTGATTACTTAAAGGTTAAGTTAAATTTTATTTTATAAACTCTCATTCTCTCTCTCTCTCTCACTCTCATTCTCTCTCTCTCTCTCTCTCTCTCTCTCTAGAACTCGAACCAACCCTCTCTCTCTCTAGGATTTCGCCCTGTCTGTTGCCGGAATCCACAATTCGTCACTACCACGTGGATTAGGAGGAGAATCTCTACTTTTATTGTGGAACGGATCTTCGTTTGTGGAATTTCAAGGTTTTTCCTAAAATCGAGGTAAGGGTCTGAATTCGGTTTCGAGTTGGTAGATTGGTAGTATAGGAAATTATATTGAAGTATTGTTCTTCGATTTTTAGGTTTTGGGGACTTTGAGTCATTATTTTGGATCGATTCATTCGTGTTTTGATTTCAAGTTTAAGGTAAGAGGATTTGTTTACATCAATTTATTTTGAAAAGTAAACTGAAAAAACTGTAGTCTATACTATTATGTACGTTATGACTGTTTGTTTGCAAAATTCTACCTGATAAAAGTGTCGGATTAATTATTTTTATGATTTTAGTAAATTTAGGGATTTTGCATATGATTTCCAAACATTTTAAAAATTTACTTGGTTGCTTTAAACTACTAGTAGGAGATGCTTGAACCCTCATTTTTCATTTAAATGACTTTTTGAACTGATTACTCCTTAAAGCAATTTTTGACAAAACGAACGTGATATATGCTGTTAAATGGACTTATAACGCATTGGTATATATAGTTATGAACTATAAGAACTAAGGTCCCATTATACTATCTAAAAATTATGGAATACAGGTGCCAGTTAAATACCGAGCTTTATATGTAAAAAGGGGTAAATTGAGAGTACATGTGCATACCTCAGTTTGAAAGAAAGAAAGAATGCTTGTTTAGTTCATTAATGAGATTGTGAAAATACTGGAAATGCATAGGTTATTATGTTTTCATTGTAAATTGTATATATGATAAATGGGATAACAACTTGTTACTAAAGGAGTTGAAAGATACTTTAGATTAAAGAAGTTGAAAGATACTCCACTTTCTAAAGGCGCAGTTCCGTTGCTAGTAAAGTATAGTGCAACCACACATGTGAATCAGTATGGGTATAGAGATAGTCGACTTGCAGGAGTATTGGGACCACTGGTGAAATAATGGACCAAGTGGGGTAGTCAAACTATATAATAGATGCTTGACAGTGCCTACACGAATAGGGCATGTCAGAGTTATCAGTGCACAACTTGTACCACGGGGTAAATAGACATATTATGACATTTCAAAGCCGGTCGTTGTTCTAAATATTCATATACAGTGTATGGGCATGTACCCTACCCTAACCTTGGAAACTCTCGCTTGTAATGATGCTGAATTATATTTGTATATCTCCTATGGTGCAATAATATGAATGTGGAATTGTGCAACTGTTTAAACTAAAATAAAGTCATGTAATCACGTGTTGTTGTAATATCTTCCACCTTACTAAGAAGTGTCTCACCCTAATTTTTCAACTTTTGTTTCAGGTCCTTTAGGACATCAATTCTAGTCTTCTAGTGAGACTTTGGAGTTTAGAATCTAATTGATAGAAGTAAGTTTTTGTACTAGTACTGAGTTGTTAGCCTGGTTAGTTTCTTTTGGGGATGTAATACAGTTTATGTTTTAAGTATGAATCCTATGTATTAAAAATACAGTTAGAACTCTGGTATACGTCTAATAGAATCCCTATGGATGTTTATGTTTTCCGCAACATTTAAATTACAGTTATGTATGAGATACACCCGTATGTCCCTGTTTAGGACGGGTTGTTTATGTATGTTTATCAGGTGAAGGTATTCTGTATGTGTGATAGCAATCTGGGTCCGTATAAAGGGTCAAGTCGTTACAACAAGCCTTATAGTTATGTAACCAAACATGAAATAAATCAAAAGAAGAACATAAGAAAACATTTTCCTAAGAAACTTTCCACTTTCATACAATGTTCAAGCAAATTGCTTTTTTTTTTTCAAAGATAAGAGCCACAACTTTATATACATACTTTTAATTTATTTATCTTTGAAATTCTTAAAAAAAATATAAATATAAGGGGAGGAAGTTTTATAAAATAATTTACAAAAAATAAAAAATAAAAAATTCCAATTAAAAATTGTCTGCATTGTTTTTTTTTGTTGCTAATAAAATAGTAGGGATGGATGCATACTTGCCTAGTGCAATAACAACCGAAGGAGACCTATGAGATTGAAGGATGGGAAAACAGCCAGTTCCGTTTACTTTGCCATCCCCTACGTACCCCTCGCGACATTTGCAAAGAAAACTACCAGGTAAATTCTGGCAGGACGCAGATCTGTTGCAGGGTCTCAATTCCTTGCACTCGTCCTGATCTGAAAAAAACCAGTTAATGAACACATCACCACAACAATTAACAAGTATATGTGTAGAGAGACATATTTAGTTGTTAATATATATTATCACCTCGGCAGCCATTGGGAAGGTAAGGGTTTCCTTCAAAGCCGCGGTGGCAATAGCAACGGTAGCCCGGACCATTGGTGGACTCCTCACAGTAACTATTCTCCTTGCAGGCATAACTAGTCAGATTCTTCTTGGCGTCACGACACTTTTGATCCCCTATAGCCCAATCCAACACCACAGGGAACCGTAAGTCCTGTAACCCTGAAACTGATAATGTAAGATTATCGGAAGAGAAGTGGAAGTCTCTATTCTCCACCACAAACGCATAGCTGCACGGATTGAATAAGCGAACCCGAGAGTGATTGAAATAGCTAGAAATGCTTATGATGAAGCTCCGAATGTTTCTAGCGATGGAGCTCTCACAGCAGCCGATGCCGGAGCATTGCCCCTTGATGACGCTGTCGAGGTCGTTGCAGAGCGACAGGCACCCCGTCGTGTAGTTTGTTCCTCTGGAACCGTTGATGATGGCTAAGTTGTCGCAGCCGACAGCCACGAACTTATTTCGCGTGTAGGAGATGGGGAACTTGTCGAGAGAGAGCCCGGCTTCGATCTTATAGGGGACCTTTTCGGTTTGGTTGTAGCAGACGTAGGCCGGCCAAGCCAAGACGCGTATATAATGATCTGGAATGGAAATTTCCAGACTTTCAACCAAATCATCTCGGTCAACATCTTCAGTGCAACGGATAAGGAAGTCTTCGTCGAGGGAACATCCTTTGCGGGTGCCAAAGGGATATGGGATGGGCGAATTGCCGCAGTGGCTATCGCAGCCGGGCTTGGCTTGTGCCGCTGCCTCGCCAACCATGAAGTGTATCACCATCACTGCTAGAAGAGGCAGAGACATGAGCTGCGGGAGCATCTTGTGCGGGCCGCTGGCCACGGTCGACGATGTTTCTGCTCCTGCTTGGTGATTGAGATGAGTTAATTTTCAGTCTTGAATCTACCTTGATTGATTTATAGACAGATACATTCTGGCAGATCACTAAGTTGAGTGACTTGAGTCCACCTTTTCCTTGTCCCGGAATCCAATAAAGGGCTCTATTATTGAGTCCATCTTTTCCTTATCCCGGAATCCACTAATGGTATTGAGTCCACCTTTTGCTTTGTTCCATCTCAATCATAGATCCAACAATGTGGGGTCAAATCCGTAGGGCTTTTTTTTCATATTAATAAAAATCTTAATTTTATTGACCGCATCACTTATGATAAAAGAATAAAATGGTTACAATTAGTATATATGAAATTTATAATTAAAATATCAAAACTATCCAAAACATCAAAATTAATACTTTAAAAAATCAGTAAATAATCTAAACATGTAATTAAAATCAAACCAAACCAAACAAACATAAACAAACCACCCATTGCATGCATGAAAAGTTGAAAAAGAAAGGTAAATCACACCCTATCCTGGCCTCAACCTCTCACGGGTGCTTTGCGTTTTACTTTTCTGAATCCCAATCAATCAAAATTATTCTTTTTATGTTTTTTATTTTTTTGAATCCCAATACATGCTTGCAAAAGGAAAAAAAAAAAAAATTAAATGAGTGGTGACTGATGACCCCAAGCGCTTCTTTTCCACAAATCTCGCCTAAAAGAGGACCTTTCCCATGTTCTGCTTTGGATCAAAGAGGGATTGAGCAAGTGTATTGCCAGCCCAAGTAGGATGACTATACATAGTATTACTAATGAGCTTTGCTACTTGTTATTGAGAAATTATGTCTGTTGTACTTGTTATTGAGAAATTATGTCAATTGTTTAAAATCATAGATAGTAATAAATAATCAACGTTACATTGGACTAGTAAAATAAAATGAATTCAACAATTCTACAAAGATGTAATAGTTTAGAAAGAAAAATGTAAGTCTCATATTCTCTCTCTCTCTCTCTCTCTCTCTCTCTCACACGCGCGCACACACACACACACACTCACACATCATGTATGCTATCAAGATACAAAAGGGTGGTGTCAATTTCAACAAAAGTTCGGAAAGAAAAAAAAAAGGACATCCTAAAGTTCAATTTATTGTTTTCATATGCAGCTCTACATGTGTGTGTGTGTGGATTATAAGAAGGAACTCTGAGTTGCAAGGGAAGACAAGAAAATTCCCAAATTTTGTCATGAAGATGAGCTTCCTTACCTCTTAGCTCCTAGCTAGCTAGCTTCCTATATAGCTACATATATATATATATAAGAAAAAGGCTTGTTTACCCTAGAACAAAACAAGGCTGCACTAAGCAAGCAAGATGCAAGAAATAGAAAGAAAGCTAAGTCATAAAGACAAAGGACCTTGCTTAATTGATTATTTTAGTTTTGTCAAATACTTGTAGGAATAATTTCATTGTCCTACAAGCCTCTTTGGATTTCATGACTACTAGAGATATATACACTTTCCATTTTAGCACAATATTTACTTTCCATTTTTTCCAATTCTCTTATGTATATATACCCTTGTAATTCTTATATTAAATACAATAATTAATAGTAAAAAATAATTCTTCTCCAATTTTAACATGGTATCAGAGTATAGGGTTCCTCAACCCAATTTTTTTTTCGGCCAAGCCGTCATTTTTTTTTTTTTTTTCTGGTTAATTTTCAAGCAGCCTCTCTCTTAGCTCTTCTTCTCCGGCATTCATCTTTCGCGGCTCAGTCTCTCAGTTTCAGTTTCCCGTTGCCTTCTTCGCCGATTGCTCATCTCTATCAGTTCATCGACAGTGCTTAACCGTGTCAGTACTCTCATCACTGCATCTCTCTTCGATCTCTCTGTCTCCAGTGTTCGTCTTCGACGACCATCATCGTCGCCTCTCTACGTTCTCCAACGATTCATCGCCCACCGACTCTCTCGTCTCACTCCCAGTGCTCGTAGCATCTCTCGGCTGCCTCTCTCCGGCGTCTCTTTACTACACTTTTCGGCACACTGCTCTGACTCTCTCTTGCCGTCATCCTCTCTGGCCCCCTCTTCTCAGCTGTCTTCTGCAACAATTTCGGCATCTCTCCTTTTGGGTTTAGAAAAGTTTCTAGGGTCTTCTTCTTTGGGTTTGTGCACCACAGGAGTCTACTGTCGGAGGTTCAGCTAGAGCTTCTCGGTTGGAGCACGACGCTCCGCACACGGCAGCACACCGGGTTGTTTCTTAGTTCGTCTTCTCTGGCAGTATCTCCGCTCTATTTTTCTGGCGATCCAGCCATCTCAGCTCCAGCGGCATTTTTTGGTTGATCATCTCCGGGTATCCCTCAAACCTCGGGTTGCCTTCTCTAGTGACATCTCTTCTTGTTGCTCCGACTGCAGCATCATTCTTGTTTTTGAATTGTTTTCCAGCAGCAGATCCTCAAGCTCAAAGCCTCTTGTAATGCTGAATAATAAAACAGAGAAAATGTCTTTTTCAAAAGTTTTTTTCAATGGACCATCTCATGTTTCGGCTCGCCTTCATGGTCTCAACACTCCGATGGCGCCTTCAGCTTCTCTACACTTGAAGACTATTAAATTGAAGGTTTATATTTTTGGTCGTTGCAAAACTCGGATTTGACCCAATTTGGCGGTTTGATTCCTCTTAACTGAATTGATTTGAACTGATATGACATCATGGAAGCATCTGGTTTTTCAATGGTGGCACATACTGTCACCGGTTCTTCAACATCTTTTGAGATTGCTATCCTTGGTCTCACCAGCAAACAATGTCGTCGACTCTTGGATCCTTTTTCACCATTGAACACCAACTCTGTCAATTTTGCTGGTAACCTCGCCTCTTGTCATTTTGCTTCTCTTTCTAACACTGAATGGATTGTTGATTCCGGTGCATTCGATCAAATGACTTCCAATTTGTCTTCTCTTGATAATATTCAGCTTCTCAATCAGCCATGCCTCGCTTCCAAATGGTGATATTGTTCCTGTAACTCATATGGGCACTATGCGATTTTCTCCTAATTTTTTTTTTCTAATGTTCTTTATGTGCCTTCATTTAAGTTTAACTTATTATCCATCAGTAAACTTACCACTGATCTCAATTGTGTTACCATATTTTTTCCCACCTTTTGTGTCTTTTAGGACCTATCAACGAGGAGGTTGATTGGAACGTGTGAAGTACAGGATGGGCTTTACCACTATAAACCCCCCTCCGCCTCAGTTTTCCACTCTCAACGTGTTTCTAACACTACTCTTTGGCATCAACGTCTTGGTCACCCTTCCATTTCATGTATGTCGAAAAATCTTAAATATTTCTTCCCCTTCTTTGCCTTGTGATGTTTGTGTTAGAGCAAACAACACTATTTAACTTTTTCCTTGAATACACATAAGAGCACATTTTGTTTTAATCGGATTTATTGTGATATATGTGGTGGTTATCCTACCGCTTCATTCTCTGGTGCACATTACTTTTTAACAATTGTGGATGACTACTCACGTGCTACATAGGTCTATCTTATGCGCATGAAATCTGATACTTTCACTTGCCTTAAAAATTTTTGCGCCATGGTCAAAAATCATTTCAATTGCACTGTTAAGCATATACGCACTAATAATGATCGAGAATTTCTATGCACCCCACTTCAAACTTTTTTTCATGATCAAGACATTTTTCACGAGCGCACATGTGTGGATACACCACACTAAAATGATGTTGCCGAACGTAAACATTGTCATCTTCTTAATATGGCTCAGGGTTCACGTTTTCAAGCCAATCTTCCTATTTCCTTTTGGGGCGAATGCATTCTCACAGCCACCTATTCAATTAATCACACTCCTTCACCTAACCTCAATCATAAGTCCCCTTTTGAACTTCTTTTTTCAGAAACCCCCCTTGTATACACACTTGCGGGTGTTTGGGTGCTTGTGCTATGCCCAAACTACTCGCCAACATCGCGATAAATTTTCTCCTCATGCTCTTCGATGTGTTTTATTAGATTATCCTACTCATTATAAGGCTTATCATGTCTATGATCTTGAAAACAAAAAAAATTTCATCTCTCGTGATGCCACTTTTGAAGAAAATATTTTTCCCTATCATCTAGTCTCTCCAATTCCTACATCTTCCCTAGTCCTTCCTCTTCCTATTCCTGATACACATCCTTCCCACACTTTTCCTTCTCCACCACCCACACCTAACCCTAGCCCCTCATCTCTCTATCCTTCTCCCTTGGTTCCCTCCCCGACACCCCTATCCTCACCCCCTTCCCCTCCACCCCCCACCACCCCCTCCACCCACCTCTTCACGACCCAAACGAGCTGTCACACATCCCTCTCACTTAGCTGATTATATATGCCCTACTTTACCAAAGTCCTCCATGGATTCACAAGTTTTAAGATGTCCCTCAGGTATGGTTCATTGTCTCTCCTCCTTTTTATCTTACCATCGTTTCTCCACTACACATTTGGATTTTCTTTCTGTAATGTCTCAACATCCCGAACCTACCTCATATTCTCAGGTTGTGCTTCACTCCCATTGGCGTCATGCCATGACTTCTGAAATCCAAGTCTTAGAAACTAATAATACATGAGTTCTTCAACACCTTCCACTTGGAAAAAAAATCAATTGGCTGTAAATGGATGTTCAAAACAAAACTCTGGGCTGATGGATCCATAGAGCGACACAAAGCTCGCTTGGTGGCCAAGGGCTACACTCAAGTAGAAGGTTTGGATTATCATGATACTTTTGCTCATGTTGCTAAACTCGTTATTGTCAGGTGTGTTCTCTCAGTGGCGGCCGCTCGGAATTGGCATCTCCTTCAATTGGACGTCAACAACGCTTTTCTCCATGGTGATCTCAATGAGGAGGTTTATATGATCCCCCCCGGGTTATTGCAAATAGGGGGAGACTCGTGTTTGTCGTCTTCAGAAATCCCTCTATGGCCTCAAGCAAGTTTTTCGCAATTAGTTCTCTAAATTATCTTCTGTTTTACTTGCTGCGGTTTTCACCCAGTCTCAGGCCGATCACTCTCTTTTCAACCACTTTCAGGGTCAGTCTTTTACTCTTATACTTAAGTGCAACTCTAATACTTTTGTATTTTGTATGACATATATGTATGAGTGTTAGGACTTATAGTCATACTAGGGTCTTACTAAGCTTACCATATATCCTATATGCATGATATGCTGATAATTAACACAGACTATATCCCTAGTAACTATTACTATATGCAGTGTAAGAAAGCACATTATCAAAAGAAAATTTATTAATTGTTTGTACCAAGAAGTGCTTTAATTTATAGCAATTTAAGTACACCTTTTTCACTTTACCCTTTAAGGTACAATTAATTTTTTTATCTGTCCCAAAAGGAAAAACCATTAATATGAAGCGGGGGTACAACTTTAATCTATAAATAAAATAAATAGGAACAGGGACTGATCCTGCACCTCGGTCCAACAACTAACCTGTAACTACGCGTGGTCAGTTAACCATCGCCCACCGAGCTCCCCAAAATAGATAAATTAATTCATAGTACAATTAATTAATTAATTAATTGAAAGTGACGAAAACCTGCAGGGCATTAAGTCCTGAACCTAGCAGCTTTTGGTTAAAGCGTTTCATCGCATGGTCCGCTCATTTACTAGGGTAAAATTCAATAATGGTTTCTGAATTTTTTAAAATATGATTCTCTACACCTTCATGATAAAATAATATTTTAAAATGACACTTTTTTTAATAAATTTAATTTAAAAAATTAGCCAAAATAATATCTTGAAAACTAACTGAGTTACTCGAGACCTAATTCGTTCTCAAATTAACTAGTCTAATCACTTTAGATCAACCTGTTGACCTTATAGGTCACATCCAGTTTTGATAATGACAAATACTTAGAAATCTGATACTTTTCAAGTGTATGTATAGACTTAAATGAGTATCTCAAGGAAAGACACTTGAATCAAGAAGAAGACCCTAGTATGACTATAGGTCCCAATACTCGTGCTCATATATCATACAAAATATAGGAGTGTTAGAATTGCACTTAATTGAATAATATTAGGGTATTTGAGAGAGCTCGGGCGACCGAACCCCAAAAGTTCAAAACTCCTCAGACGTCTGAACTGTTGAGAAGTCAACAGTTGATTTAACCTCTCGAGCGATCATACAAATTTGTGCACATCTTCCACGGGCGCCCAAACCACCTGAAAAGGACATTTCACCAACTTGGGCTACCGAGGGATTTAGTTCAAATAAAGCCCCGGGCAACTGAAACACACAAGTTCAGGCTACCGAACCTATGACTGGGCACCCACAAATTCGAAGAAATGTTTATGAATTTGATTCAAGCCACCGAACTGAAACTCGGGCTACTGAACTAATTTAAAGACTATTTATTATTGAGAAAATATTGACATTAGAAAATGTTTAGACAAGTTATCTATTGAAAACAATGCAAGTGAAAATTCAGAAGTAAATGATAAATCATCTAAAGATAATGATAATGAAAATGATGTTTAGGAGTTGCCTAGAGATTGGAAATTCATTAGGAACCATCATGTAGATCAAATCATAGGTGAACCATCTCGTGGTGTAGTCAAGATTTTCCTTGAAGAACCTAGTGAGTCATTCTGCTTTCTTGTCCCAAGAAGAACCTAAAAATATTAAAGAAGCCATAGAGGATGGGTCTTGGGTAATATCCATGCAAGAAGAACTTAATCAATTTGAAAGAAGCAGAGTGTGGACCCTAGTTCTTAGGCCTAATGATCATACAATTATTGGAACTAAATGGGTATATAGAAATAAGAAAGATGAGAATGGAGTAGTAACTAGGAATAAGGCTAGACTAGTTACCTAAGGTTATAATCAGGAAGAAGAGATAGATTTTGATAAAACATATGCTCCTGTTGCTAGCTTGGAAGCCATTCGTATGCTACTTGCTTATGCCACTTTTAAAAACTTTAAATTGTTTCAAATGGATGTTAAAAGCGCTTTTCTAAATGGCTATATTAATGAGGAAGTATATGTAGAACAACCACCCGGTTTTAAAGATCATAAATATCCAGATCATGTTTATTAGTTGTCTAAGACTTTGTATGGATTTAAACAAGCTCTTAGAGCTTGGTATGAGAGGCTTAGAGGTTTTCTGCTAGAAAACTCATGGCAAGATTGACACTACACTCTTCATCAAATCCAAAAACGATGATATGCTCTTAGTTCAAATTTATGTTGGCGATATCATTTTTGGAGCAACTAATGATGAGTTGTGTAATAAGTTTAAGAAATGCATGCAAAGTGAATTTGAAATGAGCATTATGGGTAAGCTTAGTTTCTTTTTAGGGCTGCAAATTAAACAAGCTAAATATGAAACTTTCATATGCCAATCTAAATATGTCAGGGACGTGCTAAAGAAATTTAACATGGAAGATTGTAAAATTCTTACTACCCTTATAAGCTCTTCTATTAAACTTGATAAAGATGAGCAAAGGATCCCTGTTGATGTGAAATTGTATCATGGCATGATTGGGAGTCTTCTATATCTCACTGCTAGTAGGCCTGATATTATGTTTAGTGCGTGCATGTGTGCTAGGTTTCAGGTCGCTCCTAAGGAATCTCATCTAATAGTAGTTAAACGAATCCTTAGGTATCTAGTTAGAACTATAGAGTTAGTCTTATGGTACTCTAAACATACTACCTTTGAAATTGTGAGTTATACTGATGCTGACTTTGCCGGTAGTAAGGTTGATAGAAAGAGCACTAGCGGCACTTATCACTATTTAGAACAATCTCTCATTTCTTGGTTCTCCAAAAAACAAAACTCCGTTGCCTTATCCACAGCCGAAGCAAAATATATTGCGGCTGAAAGTTGTTGTGCTCAAACTCTTTATATGAAACAACAACTTATGGATTTTGGGTTGCACTATGATACACTATCGATTAAATGTGATAATACTAGTGCAATCAACATCTCTAAAAATCCTATCTCACATTCACAAACTTAACACATTGAAATTAGACATCACTTCCTTCGTGATCATGTACAGAAAGGGGATGTGGCTCTTGAGTTTGTATGCACTAATGAGTAGTGGGTGGACATTTTCACTAAACCACTTCTAGAAGATAGGTTCATACAAGTTCGATGTGAATTAGGTATCATGCATAGTAGAGATCCTTCCTAGATATTTCATAGTTTGCATAAATTTCGAGGGAGCTTTCAAATAATTTTATATTCTAACAACTAATACAACAGTTGATATCTTTTATTGGATTGGACTTTATGTTTTGCAATGCATAATTCTTATATCTACGACATGGTGATGATTGCATTTATGTTTTATGTATTGATCATACTGGAATTGTTTGAGTTAAGTAGTTGTGGATAAACTGTTAGATCTTAAAAACTCAAAACATGTCATTTTTATATAGGAATTTTTTGGGAAATGTCTTATTTTCAAATAGCATGCTACCGAAAATTTTAAAATTCCCAAAATTCTCTTGTGTACTAATGTTCTATACCCAATGCCTAGCTATTAATTTCATAACCCTTTTTACTGTTGCTAAAAGGGGGAGTTGGATAAGAGGGCAAAAAGTGGGTTGACTTGAAAATTGGATTGAATTGAACTTAGATGGAAAATTATTTAATGTTTTAAAAATGCACATTGTTAGGAGGAGCCTTCTAAGGCTATACCCATTTTTTGCACGATATATTTGTCATTATCAAAAAGGGGGAAAATGTTGACCTTATAGGTGACACCCAGTTTTGATAATGACAAATACTTAGGTATTTGATGGTTTTCAAGTGTATGTTGTTGACTATATAAGTTTGATCCTGTTTTGATTATGACAAAACCAATGTTTCTCACCTGTGTACTGAGCTTCTTGAATAGATCTATTCTTAGCATGCACTGTTGGTAGGAACTCAGGCAAGTCATACAAACTATGAAGATCAAACTTCATTGATGGCACTTGGAGAAGCAAAATGAATAAAGACCTATTTTAAATTGTATTTTCATTCATTTTTATATTGGTATGTAATAATTCATATTGGTTTGTAATAATCTCTGCATGCCATGCATGTAAGTAATTTTAAGCTCAAAATGACCGTAGAATGACCATAGGGGCTAAATGACTTTAGAGCACCCTTCAGTCGACCTTCGGTCGATCGATGCCAGATTTTTGGGACTATCTCAAAACGGCCTTGGTAAAGACCCTAGTATGACCTTAGGTCCTAACACTCACACATATATCATATAATATATAAGAGTTTTAAATTTGTGCTTAAGATGAATATTATTAGGGATTTTGTGAGAGCACGGGCGACCGAACCCCTGAAGTTCAAAACTCTTCAAGGGCCTGAATTGTTGAGAAGTTAACAGTTGACTTAGACTCTTGGGCGACCGAACCCTTTAAAAGGAAATTTTCACCAACCTGGATGACCTAACCTTCACGTTTAATTCAGACCCCGAGCGACTGAACACAAGAGTTTGGGCTACCAAACCTAGGACTGGGCACCCAAAGTCATGAACAAAAGCTACTGACTTTGATTCGGGTTGCCGAAGCACGACATAGGCAACCATACTTATTTAAATATTTTTTCAAGTTGTCTGTTCGGGCGATCGAACCAAGGTTTAGCCACCCGAACCTCGACGAGTTAAAAATTATTTAACTGCGGTAAAATTGAGTTAATTTGGGTTAAATGTGCTTAAGCATTTTTTAACTTTTCTAATAATACCCAATAGGTCCCCAAACGGTTATATTTTTGACCTAGCCTATAAATATGGGTTCATTGGTGTGGATTAGTAGGAGATTAAGAAAAATCATTAGCCAAAATCCTCTTAAGCCCAAAAACAGATTTTGCCTATGATACTTCCAAACACTCTCACACCTTCATTCCTTTGATTATTTTTAGCCTTGTAAGAGTTCTTGCTTGGGTTATTGCTTAGTAGTATTGCTCATACTCCCATTTCTTTGCTTATTTGATTGGTATTGATTTTGGGGAGTCAAGCAAGGTTTTACCACAAGTTTCATTTAATAAATCTTGTGTTGGGAAAAACCTAATAGTTTAAGGATCTTTGCATTGTCATTGCAAATACTCCTATAGCTTGATTTTGTTATACAAAATATTTTTAACAAACTATATTATTCTTTAAAGCAACTCTCGAGCATATTACATTGAAGAAAATATTTTGAGTTTTTTTGAATATTTGCAGCATCTTTGAAACCCTAGTTTATTATTGAGATTTGTTATTTACTGTTCAAAGAAATAACTTGATTAGAACACTTTTGAGCATATTAACGATCATATCTTGTTCAGTGTAGCTTGCGCAAAAATACACATCACTGAGCTTACATTTACCTACATTGTTGATGTGCATGTGATTGCGTATATTGGGTACATATCTGCTTTACATGAAAGCATAATCACTGTACCAATTGATTGTGAAAAATACTGGTGTATTTCCAAGTGTGGCTTGAGGGGGTTTGATCTAACCCGGAAGGATCAGGTTGGGGTTAGCCTTGTGAATTTGACCTAAGGCCTTCTCCTCCTTGCAAGGAGAGTTTGTAAAGGTTGAGGTAAGCCCTGTGCTAATTGATCTGGTTGTATTAAGTGCTGCTCCACCTATTAAGTGAGCCATTATTGGAATCCTCGAGCTTACGAGCTACAGGTGGGGACATAGGCACAGTTGGCCGAACCCCGATAACATATCGTGTGTCTATTTATATCTACCGCACATATATGTTATTGTGTGAATAATGCGTATGGTTTAAATTTTAGCATGTTATATTAATCTGCGCATTTGTGATCGCATAGACTAGCCCTAGGTTATGATATTCTACTAACATCTAGTTTAACCTAAGAATAAGTTTTAAAATTCCAATTCACCCCCCTCTTGGGAATACACCAAAGCAAATATCTGTGTAGGCTTAGATGAGAATCTCAAGGAATGACACTCGAAGCAAGACATGAAAACCCTGAAGATTTTTATTCATATTGTAAATTCAATTAATGTAATATAGGTCTGTAATAGTAACTAGGGATATGGTCTGTGTTAATTATCAGCATATCATGCATATAGGATATATGGTAAGCTTAGTAAGACCCTAGTATGACTATAAGTCCTAACACTCATACATATATATCATACAAAATACAGAAGTATTAGAGTTGCACTTAATTGAATACTCTTCAAGTCTCAGCTTATTCTAATTCGGATTGGGCTAGTTGTCCACTCACTCGCCGCTCCACCACTGGTTTTTTCATTCAGTTGGGCACTAATCCAATTTCCTGGCATACTAAGAAACAACCTACCATCTCTCGCTCCTCTGCCGAAGCTGAGTACCGGACACTTGCTTCTATTACCTGTGAACTTACGTGACTCAAAACTCTTTTACATGATCTTGGCGTGCCACATTCTCAATCAATGCTCTTATATTGTGACAACCAAGCGGCTCTTCACATTGTCTAGAATCCTGTTTTCCATGAACGTACCAAACATATAGAAATCGATTGTCATATTGTTCGTGAAAAGTTACGGGTTGGCCTATTCTTCACTAAGCATATTTCTACCCACAGTCACCTTCCCAATATCTTCATCAAAGTTTTGGGTTGTGAATATTTTCAAAACTTATCATGCAAGTTGACCATTACGGATCTTCATGCTCCAACTTGATGGGGAGTGTTAGAGATATATACACTTTCCATTTTAACATAATATTTACTTTCCATTTTTTCCAATTCTCTTATGTATATAACCCTTATAATTCTTGTATTAAACACAATAATCAATAATTCTTCTCCAATTTTAACAATGGCAATTCTAAAGTTCCCTTTCCTAGCTACTAAAGTTTCAAATATGGGTTGCCGAGAAATATGCATGCAAGGGAGGAAGATGGGCCATTTGACCAGGGGAGGAAGCAACCTACTAAACAACAAAAATCACATATTAAATCATAAAATTGTAGGGAAAGGGAAAGCCAACTAGCCAGCCTCTGCATTTATAATATTATTGCCGAGTAAGAGTGGGTTCGCACTTTTGTTGCAAAAAACCACATGCCTGCTTTTTGAAAATGATACTTTAAATATTATATGTCTTTCCCTGTTTAGATTTCCTCGACTGGGTTGTGGTCAAATCACCTGTGGGTCTTTCACTCCTACTAATTAATTATTGAACAGAAGAATGATTAAGTTCTCTTTGACATCCTTTATTTATTTTTTTTATTTTCTATAGAGTGATAAAATAGATTATAAGTAGTCGGTTTTTTTTAAAAAAAAAAAAAAAATCTTATTTCAATTTTAATTTTTAATTTTTTCTATAATTTTTAATAGTAATACCAAATTGTTCTAAATTATTGATAAACAGTAAAGTTTAGTTTGACAAAGGGAAGAGTTTTAGGTCTTATTTGGATCAAGGATTGTACTCATTTTCCATTATACTTTTCCTCTATGTCAAATACTACTGATAATAAAAATTTAAAATAGTTAATTTAATTTAATTTTTTTTAAGAAAAGCAAGTGTATATGATTCGTAAAATCTTTATTCATTGATTTCATATATTTTTTAAAATTTTTCTTTCCTATTTTTTATATAATCAAATATGAAAAAGTGAATTTTTTTATATTTTATATATTTTTTTTCTCTTATTATGATTTTTCAAATTTCAAATGGGGCTTATGGTATTAAGAAATATTTACAAAATATATAAGGACAATAATTCAGAAATGGAGAGACAGAAAAATTATGTCATTGGAATATGAAACATGAAAAGAAAGTTTGCTCAAACAAGCCCAACATGGGCTTCCTATTAGGCTGTCTATAGGTGGAGGATTTTGGGAGGCTGCCCCAACGAAGCCAAGGATGCTAAGGTTATTATTATTTTTTTCCCCATGTATTTACCATATATTTTTTTTATTTTAACTGTATTAATTAAAAATATATAATTGAAAAATGGCCTAATAGTTAATGAGTGGTTGAATGTGTGCATACAAATAAATAATTAAAAATAAATTGACTAAAGTCATGTATTCTTAACAGTTAATGAAGAGTCTTTCAATTAAGATACATTGGTCAAGGGTACGGATCTCCTTAACTAATACATCATTAAGAATGTATCATATTAAATCAGCATTCATTCACCTTGGAGGAAAGGAAAGGTCCCTTACCGATTTATGACTCTTTGATGAATTGAATTGCTTATGAAATTTTACATAAAGGACTCTTGGTCACTCTCACCATGTTGGGCTTTTGTGAAGTCTAGTTGTGTTTTAATTTGGATGACGACCCGACCTCTATTTAATTAGAGATTTCTATCCTAAGGCTTAGTCCATGGAGCAAAGGCTTGGGCCGTTCGGAAAATTTTGGAGCCCATTCGGAACGGAACCCTAGACGCAACATATAAAAGGATTGCTTTCGGGTGATTAGGGTTCTGGTGGTTGTACCTGCAAGAGAGCGAGAGGGAGAGCATCGTATCGTCGCACTCTCTGTGTTTTCTTCCTAATAATATTGAAATCCCTGCAACTCTGTGAACGTAGACAAAATTGCCGAACCACGCAAATATTATCTTGTGCGTGAGATTGATTTTTCTTTAGCGTTATTTTTCTCTATTTTGTTTTTCACAGGTTTCGGGAATTTGTTCTTTAGTCCCAACACACCACTCAACCTCATTTGGTAGAATTTCATCAGTAATCCAATTAGAGTAAGGGGAGAGAACGTTAAGTAGTTTCTACATTATTGAAACTTGATCATAAGGGGTAAAAGATAAGAAGTGTGATACTTGCATCCAAGTTCAATCATCCCTACATAAAGGGCACAAGGTATGTCATAGTTTATTTTCTCTGTCTTTGTTTTGTTATGGTTCATAAAATTACCTAAGATCATTCTTATGAAAATTTTCTAACATGGACTACACAATAAAACATAGCTCTCTTCTTATTTCATGTCTCTTCCTACTCCTGTTAGGATTCAAATTCGAGACCTACACCATAAAAGTTGTAGTCTTTAACAACCAAGATGTTTGTATGCACAATGGACATAAAACTAAGACACTATTTCGATGTCTTATTGCTAATGGTAAAAACTTGTAAATAAACCTCAACATGGCCGTGACTAGGGATGTAGAAATATTATCAAAAAACTAAAGAAACCATTTCATATTATAAATATTATCAGATTGAAATCCGACCATTTCATATTTCAGTTCACTTTTTTGGTCATACTTCTCGGTTTCAGTTTCCTAAGTCTTTTAAAAATCAATTTTCGAATTTCCATTTCGGTTTTTAAACAATATAATGAACCAAAAAAACCAAAAAACTGAATTAAATTCCATTTGATGTTACATTATATCTTATGTTTTGTTAAACTATTCTAAAATTTTAATTATAGAAATATAGATAAAAAATTGCAAAGGCTTGAGAGGGCTGTAAGCCCTTTGTATAATGTTTGCAATGGAAGCCAAATAGAACCAACAAAATATGGTTTTTTTATAAGTTGAACCGGCAATTTACGGTTTGGTGTTAGTTTGCAAATTTATAAATTACAAACTTTGGTTTGATTATTGGTTTTATTCACAATCAAACCAAATAGAATTGAATCTAGACAAGAAAATCTTAGACACGATATCAAACAATAAAAAATTCACAGTTAAAAAGGCATGAGAACAAGTTAACAAGTTTGCTAATAAACAAATAACATAAAAAAAAAGTTATAATAAGATGTGAAATTTGTTGGATTATTTCCTTCCATGTGAAGGAAAGCCCAAGTGGGCTTTATTAAAAATCCAAAGGCCAGCCCTTTCAGTATGAAAAACCTAAAGGAATTTATAAAAAGAGAGGGGAAAGGAGAGGAGTCATCACTTCTCAAAAGAAAGAGAGAAAAACGTGATTTTTCTCATGCTGCCCAGATTTCATCAAGACTCCGATCCCGCTTTGTCTGTGGTTCGATCGAGTTGAAATTTGGAAGAGAGGTTTACGACTCAAGGAGTTACAATCTGAACAGTGGAGATCTAATTTGGAGCTCGGGAGTTGGGATTTTTGCCCGTGAATAGTAACCACGAATTTAGTATATTCTCTCCAATTCTCTTTGTATTTGCCAAGATTGTAGATACCTTGATGAGAGATATTTGTACCAATTATTTGATTGATAGTGGAGATTTTAACTAGATTAGGTCCCATGGTTTTTCTTCCTCACATTGGGGAGTTTTCCACGTAAAAATCTGATTGTATTCTTGTGGCTTTTCCAACACGTATAAAAGTAGAGATACACTATATTTGCTTGCATATAGGGAGAAAAATTATTCCGCTGTGGTTGTTTATTGATATCTCTCCCAATAAAGTGGTATCAGAGCCCGGTTAACAGATTGTCAGGTTGGCAATTTGAGTTATGGAAGCAAATACTAGTAGAATGATTAATCTCAATGGTTTAAATTATCACATATGAAAAGGAAAAATGGAAGATCTTCTTTATGTGAAAGATTATTACCTATCGGTATTTAGTGCTAAAAAACCAGAAAAAAAGTCTAATGTGGAATGGACTTTGTTACATCGACAGGTATGTGGGTATATCAGGCAATGGGTAGATGATAATGTTTTGAACCATATTAGTGGAGAAACAAATGCACGTTCTCTATGGAATAAGCTTGAACATTTATATGCTAGAAAGACTGGAAATAATAAGTTATTTCTGATTAAACAAATGATGACTTTAAGGTACCAAGACGAGACTCTTTTATCTGATCACCTGAATACCTTCCAAAGAATTATTAATCAGTTGGCTGGAATGGGTATTGAGTTTGATGATGAGATACAAGGGTTATGGTTGCTTGGTTCATTACCGGACTCGTGGGAGACGCTCAGAACTTCATTGTCTAACACCGCTCTAGAAGGTGTAATCATAATGGATATGGCCAAGAGTTGTTTGCTAAATGAAGAGATGAGAAGAAAAACACAGGGGTCCTCTTCACAGTTAGAGATCTTGGTTACAGAAAAGAGAGGGAGAAGTAAGAGCAGAGGTCCGAAGAACAGAGATAACAGTAGAAGCAAGTCCAACAAGTTTGCAAATGTTGAGTGTCATCATTGCAGGAAAAAGGGACACATCAAGAAATGTTGCAGGCAATTGAAGAGAGAAAACAAGAATGAGAAAGGGAAGGGAACGAAGAATGGAGATGACAAAGATGGTGATGATAGAGTTGCTACTATCACTCTTGCAGAATTCCTCATTATTTATAATGATAAGATGATAAATGTTGCATATCATGAGACCATTTGGGTGATTGACAGTGGTGCCTCCATTCATGCTACATCTCGGAAGGATCTCTTTACATCCTATAGATCTGGTGACTTTGGAACAGTAAAAATGGGAAATGATGGCTTGGTTAAAGTCATTGGAATTAGGGATATGTATCTGAAGACAAATAATGACACGAGTTTAGTTCTTAGAGATGTGAAGCATATTCCTGACATTCGTTTGAATTTGATTTCTGTAGGTAAACTTGATGACAAAGGGTACTGCAGCACTTTCAGTGATGGCCAGTGGAAGCTCACCAAGGGTGCTATGGTTGTGGCTTGTGGCATGAAGCACTCTGCATTGTACATTTTGCAAGCAAAGATCTCCAACGACATAGTTAATGCGATGGAGGATAATGGTATAGTAGAGTATGGCATAAGAGACTGGCTCACATGAGTGAGAAAGGATTAGCTCTACTGGGGAAGGAAAGTCTACTATGTGGACTAAAAATTACACTTCTGAAAAAGTGTACTCATTGTTTGTCAGGGAAGCAGAGCAGAGTTTCCTTTAAGAATTCCCCTCATTCGAGAAAGTTAGAGATAATGGATTTAGTACATTCGGATGTGTGTGACCCTATGAAGAAGAGAACACTTGGTGGCTCCAGATAATTTGTGATCTTCATAAATGATCATTCAAGGAAGTTGTGGGTATATATCTTGAAGTTAAAAGACAGAGTGTTGGTTGAGTTCAAGAAATTTCAAGCCCTAGTTGAGAGACAGACTAGGAAGAAACTGAGGTGCATCTAGATTAACAACGATGGAGAATATTCTGGTCCATTTGATGAGTATCGCAGACAGCAAGGTATTCGACATCAAAAAACTCCTCCGAAAACTCCTCAATTGAATGTCATAGCAGAAAGGAAGAACAAAACACTGTTTGAGAGAGTGAGATGTTTGCTTTCACAAGCCTAGTTGCCAAAATCCTTTTGGGGGGGAGGCATTGAGCACTGTTGTTCATGTGTTGAATCTTACACCCTGTGTTCCTCTACAGTTTGATGTGCCAGACTGAGTTTGGACAGGTAAGGATGTTTCCTATAATCATCTGCGTGTTTTTGGGTGCAAAGCATTTGTGCATATTTCAAAAGATGAAATGTCCAAACTTGATTAGAAAACACGATAGTGTATATTCTTTGGCTACGGTCAAGATGAATTTGGATACAAGCTTTATGATCTAGTTGAGAAGAAAATTGTGAGAAGTAGAGATGTCGTGTTTGTAGAAAATCAGATGATTCAGGATATTGAGAAGGTAGAGAAATCTGTGTCTCAACAAGGTGAAAATTTGATCGATGTGGATCTAGTTCCTTTGAAGAATTTTTCATCTCATGTTTAGAATGATGTTTAGGATGACCACCAGGGTAGAGGTGATATGGATGTTCCATTACAGGTTTAGGGAGATGTTGAGATTGATGAGTAGTTGACAATGCCAGAGATTCCACCAGAGATTCCATCCAGGAGGTCAGCTAGAGACCGACATCCTTCCACTCGGTATTTAGCAGAACAATATGTGTTATTGACTGACGGGGGAGAGCCCTAGCGTTTTGCAGAAGCCATGGAAGATGAACACAAGACAGAGTGGGTTGAGGCCATGCAAGATGAGATGCAGTCATTGTATGATAACCAAACCTTTGAGTTAGTGAAGCTGCCTAAAGGAAAAAGAGCTTTGGAGAACAAGTGGATTTACAAGAAGAAGCCAAATGAGTTCTCTTCACGACCACGGTACAAAGCTAGATTGGTTGTCAAAGGGTTTGGTCAAAGAAAAGGTATTGATTTTGATGAGATCTTCTCTCCAATTGTAAAGATGTCATCGATCCGTATAGTACTCGGTTTAGCAGCTAGTCTTGACTTGGAAGTTGAGCAAATGGATGTGAAAACTGCCTTCCTTCATGGTGATTTGGAGGAAGAGATTTATATGAAGCAGCCAGAGTGAAAGGCAAATAGGATTATGTGTGCAACTTGAAGAAAAGCCTATATGGTTTGAAACAAGCACCGAGACAGTGGTATAAGAAGTTTGAGTCTGTTATGGGGGAGCAAGGCTACAAGAAGACAACTTCATATCACTATGTATTTGTTCAAAAATTCTCTGATGATGATTTTATTTTCTTACTGCTTTATGTGGATGACATGCTAATTGTTGGCAGGAATGCTTCAAGGATTGACCAGTTGAAGAAGCAATTGAGTAAGTCATTTGCTATAAAGGATTTGGGGCCAGCAAAGAAAATTCTTGGCATAAGAATCAGTCGTGACAAGAGTGCTAAGAAGTTATATTTGTCACAGGAGGAGTACATTGAGAAAGTGCTTCAGAGGTTCAATATGGACAAAGCTAAAGTGGTTAGCTCTCCTCTTGCTACCCACTTCAGACTAAGTACAAAAGAATGTCCTTCTACAGATAAGGAAAAGAAAGACATGGAAAGAGTTCTTTACGTTTCAGCAGTAGGAAATTTGATGTATGCAATGGTTTGCACAAGACCAGATATAGCCTATGCAGTTGGTGTAGTTAGTCGATTCTTGTCAAATTCGGGAAGAGAGCACTGGAATGCAGTGAAGTGGATCATGAGGTATCTTCGAGGCACTTCCAGTTTGAGACTTGGTTTGGGAAACAGACAACCATTGTTAGTTGGCTACACAAATGCAGATATGGATGGGGATGTGGACACTTGTAAGTCTACTTTGAGCTATTTGATAACTTTTGCAGGTGGGGCTATAGTTTCGCAATCGAGACTTCAGAAGTGCATTGCTCTTTCTACTACAGAGGTAGAGTTCATTGCAGCAACGGAAGTGACTAAAGAGTTGTTATGGGCAAAGAAGTTCTTGAGAGAACTTGGTTTCGAGCAGCAGAGGTATGTGTTGTTTTGTGATAGCTAGAGTGCTATTCATCTTGCTAAGAATTCCAGTTTCCATGCAAGATCGACATTGATATACGATACCATTGGATCAGAGATGCATTGAACGATAAGTTATTGAAACTTGAGAAGGTTCACATTGATGATAATGGTTCTGATATGTTGACAAAGACACTACTAAGGGAGAAGCTTGAAGTTTGTTGTTCAATCGTCGAGATGACAATTCCCTCCACATAGTTGGAAATGGGGAGATTTGTTGGGTTATTTCCTTCCATGTGGAGGAAAGCCCAAGTGGGATTTATTAAAAACTCAAAGCCCAGACCTTTCAGTGTGAAAAACCTAAAGGAAGTTATAAAAAGAGAGGGGAGAAGAGAGGAGCCATCACTTCTCAAAAGAAAGAGAGAAAAACGTGATTTTTCTCATGCTACCCAGATTTTATCAAGACTACGATCCCACTTCCTCTGTGGTCCGATCGAGCTAAAATTTGAAGGAGAGGTTCATGACTCAAGGAGCTACAATCCGAACGGTGGAGATCGGATTTGGAGCTCAAGAGTTGGGGTTTTTGCCCCTGAACAGTAACCGCGAATCTGGTATATTCTCTCAAATTCTCTTTGTATTTGCCAAGATTGTAGATAGCTTGATGAGAGATATTTGTATTCTCTAATTACGATTAGAGAAGATTTTGTGTACCCATTATTTAATTGATAGTGGAGATTTTAACTGGATTAGGCCCCGTGGTTTTTCTTCATCACACTGGGGAAGTTTTCCACGTAAAAAATTGGTTGTATTCTTGTGGCTTGGTGTGATTGATTATTTTTCTTATTATTTTCAGCACGTATAAAAGTAGAGATACGCTATATTTGCTTGCATATAGGGAGAAGAATTATTCCGCTGTGGTTGTTTATTGATATCTCTCCCAACAAAATTGATTGAATCCGAGAGTAGAAAAACATTAAACAAACTAATATGCAAAAGCTTGAATAACATATACCATGAAAATGAATATATGCAAGAAAATAAGTCTACCGTGGAAAGCAAACCAAAAAATATAGATTTTTAAAAGTTTTAAAAATATTTTTAAAATTAAATAAAATAAATTCATGAGTGAGGTTGTGCGAAAGACGATGACTCAAATGATAAAACACAATGGCATCAATTATTTTAAGAAAGATTAATCCCATATCATATAGTTTTTCTAATGGTTGCTTTTTACTGTAAACACACCGAGGAAGAGTGAGTTTGTTACTGTGGGGTGCAATAGAAAGGGTAAGAGTAGACCTAAAATAACTTAGGAGAAGATAGTGAGTAAAAATTTAATATCCCTAAATCTATAAAAAGAAATGGTCCATGATCGCATAAATTGGCGGAAAAGGATTTATATAGCCAACCCTATCTGGTGGGACTTAAGACTTGGTTTTGTTGTTGCTTTACTATAAACAATTACTTCGAAAATAAATTTTTTAAAGGGATTTGAAATAATTAAGAAGTGTTCTGGAGGTATGTGAAGCAACAACATTACGAGCTATCCAATAGCTATTTTGAGTAGTTAAAAAGTCTTATGCAATTATCTAATATATGGAAAAACAATTGTTTTGTAATACCTCTGATCGCAATTTATGTGAAGTTCTTGAAATGGGGAAAAAGATTTGTAAAGAATCGTTCCTCTATATAGGATTTAGAGTTTATTATTGAGACTCGACCTAACACATACGTTTTATTTGTACGGGGCCAAATATCAATGTGGTAGCATAGAATTGGTAAGTTTCAAATTTTATGTGTAAAAATTGTATATTCTAAGTCTTACACTATGAAATAAGAAGAATTCAACTGAAATCTATTTACAGTATCATTATAAATGACAAATTACTGCCTAAAAATTTTATGATTTGGTTTCAACCATAATTAGGTTGCAAGATTTTCTTACAATTCATCTCTCTAAAAATGTTTTGAAAGTGATGTGGCCAAAATGGATTTTTTGCTATCTGCAGCTTGACGACAGTACTAGACAGTAGAATTACTAACATGAGTTTTCTCTCTGTGTCAAAGTATTGGTTCATTTTTCTTGGCTACATGTACCCAAATTTTGGTTTCACCCAATCATCAAGCAGTGGAGGGAAAAAGAAAGAAAAAATAAAAGGAAAAAAATTGCAGAACATCTGGGAAAGTCTGTTAAAGAAATTTAATAATACCAAAATACTTTTTTCAAAAAAATATTGACAATTTAAACACATACTTCCATTTAGGACACTAATTGTGAGCAGAGTTTTATTTTATGTATTTTTTTTTGGTTTTGCTGGACAATTGAAGGCAGAGCTAAGAACTGTAAAAATGTGTGGGATGCACGATTAGCTTTCAACAACAGGAGCAGCATTGTATTAGAACAATATCTTTTATGACAAACATCTACATTGCCTCCTCGCCATTTGGGATAACACCCACCTACACTTCCTATTAAAACGTGAAACACCAAAATAACCCTGTAAGCAAAAGGACTCATAAGGAATGTATGCAACTTTGTATTTCCTATCTGTGGAAGCATGAAACTAGCCTTGCTGCTGACTAACTTCAACTTAGAACTCTTCTCGGAAAGGAAAAGTGGCTGGACAATGCTCCTGTAGAACATCCATACTGCCTGCACAAGGCTGAGAAAAGCCTTCACTACAATCACGATCCACACTGTTAATAAACAGGAGAAAAAATTTTCTGGTGAGAACGCCCTCAGCAGTCATGTAAAAGGAAGGAAATTATAAGGGAAGATTTAGGACTTGGGAGGTCTATTGCAGTTTGCAGTCATCCATCCGATCTTCTGTTTCTCGTTGTCATAAACCACCATTTTATCTTGCATGAAAATGTCTGCAAGAAAGCCAAAAGGAATATAGCTCAAATTAGAGATCCAAAAAAAGGGTAAGCACTGAAGATTTTTCATCCATGGGCTGTTCTTTCCAATATCCATTACCTCCAATTACATTTAGATTCTTCAGTCCTATTTGAGTGCCATTCAGAATGCCCAAGCAAACATTACCCTGTTTCTGGAAGAGGAAGAATTTGTTAATTTATCACCTTAGTGAGTGAATTTGTGCCTCTGCTTTTCTTTAAAGAAAAAGCTTGAGGACTACTTACTGTGATGATCAAATAAGCTTCAGGCGGTATTTGCATTGGAACAGCGTTGTTATTTGCAAACCTCAATACTAGGGGGCTGAAGTAACTCCTGACATCACTAATGGATTTGAAACGTTTCGCACCTTTCCAGCAGATTGGTAGGGTTCCATCATCTTTCGCATCCTTTAATGGCTTACCATTTAAATTTTTTCGTATCTAAATAAAACGAATGATTAGTTCCAGTACAAGTAGATAACTAGACAGCAATGCCCTTGCTTTTGTGCTTTGCCTCACCGTTGAAAGTGTGATATCATAAGCCTGAGAATTGAGGTAAGTATATGAGCTTCCACTGTCAAAAACCACAGAGAGGCCCTTAACACCAGTGGCCTGTGCACCAAAAAGAAGCTCTGCAGGTCCAGAAGAGTAGTATTTCCTGAAATGAACATGTTAACAGGGAATCCAGGGAAGGAATAAGCAAGGAGGGTTTAGTTCCATTAAATAGTAGAACTCACTCCATTGGTTGGCTTGACATTGGTGACCAAACCATTCCTGAGGAAGGAATGAGGTCATCTCCAAAGAACAGGAACCCTCCCCCTCTACTGCTCATACAGTGGCCAACCACACTTCGTGTTAAACCCATGTTGCTTAGTTGTGAAACAATACTTGCTTTTCCATTGCCAAGACCAAGAACTCCATCCAAGAAAGAATGAGAAGTAGAACTGGGAACAAATTGATCATACCCACACCTGCAAGCATTTAGGCAGAAGGAATAGAGAATGATATATATCTGCAACTCGAAAGACAATCAAGCAGTTTAATGGCAGTGGTATAAAATTCAAAAAATTCCAACAAAACACTTTGACCCAATCCATTACAGAATTTCAACACACCTGATCATATGTCCGAATGCCAAACCACCATGTTTAGCGAAAAGGGGAAGAGGAGGTAATAGAAGAATAAGCAAAACACAATCAAAATTATGCATAATGTTCAACAAAAGGCATTGAGAACAGTAATTACCCACCCAAAGGCTACACGGGCACTGAGCTGGGAACCATTTGTGAATCGTAGAGGAAAATAGTCTCTAATCAGCACACCAAGAGATGAACCATCATCAGCATACTTAACATCATAGTCGCATTGCTCATTTGGGTTATTGCATTGGAGGTTAGCAGACAAGCGAAGGGAGGTACACAGGGGATCGTTACAACGGACAATGTCCTTGCTAGGCTTGTAGGGAGGGTGACGGCCCTGGAAACATACATGCATGCTAGTGTCAGAACATGAAGGGGACATTTGCAAAAGTGAATATTAAATTTTAGAGTATAGATCAGTTTCATTGGAGAAAGTGGAGAGGAGCAAAGAACTCATAGGAAGAAGAGAAAAGAAATTAGTCTATCCATATTCTGTGACTTAACAAGAAATAAAGTAAAGAGAAATATGGGGAAGGAAAATAATTGTCAATTGTCATTTTTACAAGAAATGCCCCTCATAGAGCTACTTTTTTTTTTTAATCTCTCCACTCCTCTGCATTTCTTTCCTTTTCCTTCCGTCTCTTGTGAACAAACAAGAGAAGTCAAACAAGAGAAGTGGAGAGAAACTTATTTTCTCTTCACTTTGTCTCCAACAAAACTAACCTTGAACGGAATGTGATAAAAAAAAATAATAATAATTACCTTAATGCAGTTCTGACAAGGTGCATCACACTGAACCCAAGTGAGGTCGCTTCCAGTGTCAATATCAAGAAAGTAAGGTTTGGGGGGTTGACCTATGTCCATAGATGCGTAGTAGTACCTGCATATTCATGGGCATCCAGCTTAATCAAGGAGGTTGGAAATGCAATTCCATATAAATTTAATGAAAATTTCAATTAAATTTAGAAGTAATGATATTGATAAACTACAATTAAATATTAACATAAAATGTGAAAAATCCAATAAATTAATTTTCATGGAAGAGATAAATGCAAAATTTCAGGAGAAGCTATAAAGGAAAACAATCTAAGACAACCGTGTCATGAAGACTATTTACACTTCGTTTAGATCAAGTGATTTGGAAAGTAAAGAAAAGAAACTCTTTCTCTTCAAATCACTCATTGGGATTGCATTCTATAAAATAAATGGAGAGAAAATGAATAAAACAGAGGGAGTTCAAGTATATCCCGTTATAACCCTCTTTTTCGATATCTTCAAAAGTGAAGACATTTGGGAGAAAGAGACTACCGTTGTAATACCTTTTTAGAATACCAAAAAGGCCGCAAAAAAAAAAAAAGAAAAGTTATCATCTTAATTAACAAATAAAAGGTCAAATTCGTAAAACAATAGAAAATACTTTCTTTTCCCTTCAAATTATACAAACAATATAAGAGAGAAATTACTTTCTTTTCTTTTTCATTTCTCTCTTGCTAACCAAATATATAGGAGAGAAAATCACTGCCAATTCTTTTCATTCAAGTAAACAACTATTATTTCTTTTCTTTTCTCCCTTTGTTATCCAAACAAAGTGTTAAATGTCAACGCAGCAGCCAAGTAATACTGCCTGTGTATGAAAATAAAACATCCTGCTTTTTTGTTGTGGGGCTCTTTTCCTTTTTCTTTTTGTTTTGGTTGGAGGGGGAGGGTGAACCATTTTAGGTTGTCTTTGTAAACACAGATTTGGATCATTTGAATTTGTATGTATTTGGGCAAAACACAATCTAATTTCACATTGCATTTTGTCCAAATTCTTGCAAATTCAAATCTAAAATCTAAATTCCAAGCTTTGTTTTTGTGTCTCTTTTTTTTTTTTTTTGTAGAGGTTGAGCGGAGCAGTTAAAAGTTAAAAGGAATACAAATTCAAGTAATAAGAAAGATCAAACGACCGCCGATAAGTAAACTGCAAATGCAGGAAATATAGGAAGCTGCTCGAGAATTCGATTCTGAGAAATGCAACCCATTGTATGGGGCAAGAAGAGAAAGTTTGAGGATCAACTTTTAACAAGCAATGGACACTGAATTGTTTAACAACCCATAAGGAATCGTACCAAAAGTAATATGCTTGTGAAATTTCAGCAGAAATGGTTAGGAAAACAAGGTAGAACAAAAAGGCACAAAATTTTTTGGGAAATGCAAATGAAGGAGCAATAAATAGGCTCTGATTCCTCTGAAGCCTTCGGCGTAGCTGGAGATAGAAAAGGAAGATTAAAAAATATAAATTTCGGAGAAAGAAAAGGAAGATTAAAAAATTTTGCAGAGGGAGAGAGAGAGAGAGAGAGAGAGAGAGGTGCTACCCTACCACCACCAGATGGGACTAGGGGATCTCAACCATCCACAAAAGTGGGCTCTATGCAAGGCACAACTATAGGCCCACTGACGGACGGCTGCGATTTAACAGTCGTCTTTCCGCAGACACCATTCCCGATCATGGGCAAGAAAGATTTTATAAAGCAAGTGCTAGATTGAAAATTAAAAAGCGAGATAAATTACCAAAAAAATAAAAATTGCGAAGACAACAAGTTCAGAGAAAAGGAGCAAGAAAGTTCTTAATGATGTAGCCCTTAAAAGTAGGAATTTGGCAATCAGAGAAAGTCACAATTCACAACCCCAAAAGCCCCTAATCAATCAAACAAATAGAAAGATGAAATCACAGACAGAACCGAACACAATAAAAACAAAGGAAAAAAACAAGACAAATTAAATAAAAAAAAAAAACAGAGAGAGAGAAATCACGAGCGCCCCCAAAGAAGCAAAAAAATCCATTGAACTTCATTACCAAAAACACCAACACCATTAAAAAAGATAGAAAATTCATCGCTTACCCATCGGGATAAACATTCCCGTAAAGAGGAAGTACCGCCGAGGTGCGAAACCGATTGATCGGGGCCGACGGGGTCTGCTTCTTTGTGTTCTGAGGCTTGTTCGCAGCTGAAACACAGCCCTGAAACGCTGCAGACAAGAGCATAAAGAACAGCACCATCAACGTGACTCCTCCGTCTCCCTCGCCCATCCCCGAATCCTCCTTCTATTTGGGAAGTGATCAGAACCCAAAAGGGGCTTCGATTTTTGAAGTTGTGATATCAAATTTTAAAAAATTTTCCTCGCGAGAACTGGAATTCTAAGCCTGCCGAAGAAGTCCACTGGCTAGTCCGATCAGTTGCTTCGGTGTTCACGCATGCCTGACTCCACGTGTTCTATAAAATGCTGAGCAGACACGGAATTCCCTTTCAGAGAGAAAAAAAGTGAATTTTTTTTTTTTTTTTTCCTTCTTGAAGATGGAGGTAGGAGGGAGCGAGGGGGGATCTCCGAAGTTTCAACCGCGAAGGCAGAACCGCGTCTGGAACGCGGACCCGACATCCAATGAATAAGTAGGATGGGACTGCAAACGTTAAAATAGAAGTGGGAAAGGAAGAGTAATTGCTTGAAGAAAGGCCCCCACCTTTGAAATTTGTTTAGTGGGTCTGGTGTTAATCGATGTGGGTCTTTACTTGGGGAGCAAGGACCTAGGGAATGGACTTGGACCATTCGGTTTTAATACGAGCATAGTTTTTTCCCCATGGTTAAGGTTTGTTAGAGGTCTTTTTCAAATTATCCCAATGACCCAACTCAATCCTTTGCACTTATTTTGAACTAATTTAGGGGTTTAGCAATGAAAATCGAACTCAAAACTTTCCATAATTTTTTTTGTTTGTTCGTGACAGCTGAATTTCTTACATGATAGTGTTTTAGAATCTATGTAAGTAATACATATAAGCAAAATATTCTAGCATTTAGGATCAAATCATAATAGTAAATATTATCCCTAATATATATTGATAGTTGAATCGGAAAATAATAAGTTTGATGATTTATACATGTATTTGACATTCTTGATTGTTGTTGGTATAACTTAAGGCATTTTCAAAGTCAATTATAAAATCAAAATATGAGGTTCAAATTTGAGTTCAATAGTCATAACAAAAAATATTTCAATGAATTCAATATGCTCAAATAATAAACTCATATCATAATAATCATATAAGCATACTCCCTCTAAAACGTTGCATTCAAAAATTCCAACAAGGTTTAGCAAAAATTATTTGAGCATAGGAGGTTTTCAATCAACATGCTCATCATTAAAAAATTCATTTATCATCCAACATCGCAAAAAATTATAATTCAAAATTTTTCATCAAGATTCAAAAATAGTAAAATATTTTTGCACTAAATGTCACATTAAAAAAATATTTTTAAGGGCAGTACAAAAATACAAGTTTAAAAGCAATTTTGATCCCTTTATTTTAAAGAAAATCTTTAGTAAAAATAATTTGTTTTGAAAAATATTAAAATATTTGAAAAAGTTCAAGTTTTATTTTTCAAAGGTCATTTTCAATTAAACCCCAAATTTAAGCATATTATTACTTGACCCTTTGGGTGCCCATATCTTTTTAACATTACAATTTTTTAGTATAGGTAATTCCTTCTTTTAGATTTATCAAAAATGAAATTTTGATTAGCTAATATTGTATCAAAATTCTCCTTGCTTCAATAATATTTGAAAGAGCATGGTTGAGATTTTCAACTTTCTTTTCAAAATTTATTTTCAAATATCAATTCATTTGTAGAAAAACTTGATGTTGCGCAAATTAATGTGCAGCGGAAAATCGAATCACATAATGCAGCAACCAACAATGAAATATACAGAAAACACAATCATGTAGAGAAAGCAATAAAACAAATACACGAAAAATTATGTGGTTCGACAATGTCTATGTAGTGATCCAAGAAATAAATAAATAAATAAAATTAAATTAAATTAAAATAAAAATAAAAATTAAATTAAATAATTAAATAAATTAAATAATTATAATTATTACTTAAATTATATAATATAACATATTAATATCCTGAAGCTGAAGTTTCAAGATCAATTTGAGAGAACAGACTCACGCCCCCTTTAGAATTTTTCCTGTGCCCAACATCTCTCTCTCTCTCTCTCTCTCTCTCTCTCTCTCTCTCTCTCTCTCTCTCTCTCTCTTTTTCTCAATTTTTCGATAGATTTGCGGCGGATCGGAAAACAGAAGGTGCTGTTGGATTCCTAGTTACGCTATCGACATATCTACTGGAGTGGATTTGTCATAACAGTGGCTTAGACACTACTCCTAGGGAAAGGTAACTTTTCCCCATTTTTCCAATTTTTTCTTAAATAAGTCGTAGAACGGGTGATAGAAATGGTGCAATCCTAAGAGGGAGGGGGGTGAATTGGGTATTTAAAAATTATAACCTAGGTTGAACGAGATAAACAATATTACTTTTTTTTTTAAGAAGGACGACACCTCCAATTATTTATTGATAACCCCTCACTACCGTGGTTGCAAGGCTATCAATGGGAGATAACAAAAGACAACACGTTAAAAACCTCCCAAAGAACAAACCCAACATCCAGCCAAATACCGGATTACAAGAAAAAACAAAACAAAACAAAACATGACCTATAAAACAAACCTCACACAACAAAATAAAACAAAAGATAATCATCATAAAGCATAAGCAAAAACCAAAAGGAAATCAATTAAACATACCTCATATAAGCCATTCCCATCTTCTCCAATTTATACAAACCATTATAAACTCTAGGGAGTTGACTACTATTTGTAAACAAATTATTCCTCCCCATAGCACCTTGTCAAATCAATGCATCTGCCACTTTGTTCCCTTCTCTATACCAATGATTTATCGAAAAATCAACTCCCTCCAATAAACCAATAAACTGCTCCCAAAAATCCCATAAATACCACAAGGTGCACTTCCTAGCTCTTATCCAATTAACTACAATATTCGAATCACATTCAATATCGATACAGGTATGACCCAAATGTTTGCAAATCTTTATTCCTTCCAGCACAACTCTCAATTCAGCTTCATTATTTGAACAAGAACCAAAATATTTTGAAAAACCAAACACAAAAGAACCTTTATGGTCTCTAAGGATGCCACCACCACCCGCCGGCGTTGGGTTCCCCAGACTGCTCCTATCCAAATTTAGTTTCAACCTCCCTTGTCTCGGTTTTAGCCATCTCACACTTTGCATTGTTTTAATTCTTTTATTCACAATTTGCACTTCCAAATTCTGCAATACTCGAAAATCGGCATCCTTTAACTGAACCATTTCTGTCATGTTCCTACTCAAAACCCCCACCCAATACTTAATGGAGAGCCACACATCAGTACTACTTTCTAATTTTCCTCCCATTCTAGCCACACATCTCCTTCTCCAGAGTCTCCAAACTACTAAACAAGGAATCAAACCCATCAATGAACCCAATTGAGAGAACCTGGAAGCCCTATTAAACCACATTTGGACTCTTTCTTTCCAACTTTGTTGCCTAAGGAAAGGAACACCTACCTCCACCGAAACCTTCCTCCAAACCTCAAAAGCAAGCTCTCCCTTATTTAACACATGCTCCAAATCTTCTGACTGCCTCATCTCACAACAGTTACACGCCGAAACAAGTGAAACCCCCACCCTTCTCACCTTTTCATCAACACTTAGGCATTCAAAAGCAGCCTTCCACATACAGATAGAAATTTTCTTTGGTAACCATTTGATCCAAACCCACTTAGCCCACTTAAAATTTGGAGCTCTAACTCTGATAACATCCCATGCAGATTTTGTATTAAAGTAACCATCCTTTTCCAGGAGCCATAACAAAATATCTGAAGAATTTCTAAGATTTCCCACGTTTTTCACTTCAACCGCTTTACTAAACCCCAGAATCCTCTGCAAATTTTCCACATCCCACGCATTATTGATAATCGAATCTTTTAATTTGATATAAGAATGTGCACCATTTGGACAATCTGCAAACAAAGGTCCCGAATCTAGAAACTTATCATACCACAAATTTACATCTCCTTCTCTAACCTTCCACTTAGATTTACTTAACAGTTCAGACATACTCTGTAAAACTTTCCTTCAAAAGGACGAATCCAATCCATGCGATCTGCAAAGAGCAATATGTCCTCCTTTGACATATTTAGCTTTAAAAATGTAGCCCATAAAAAATTTTGAATTAATAAATGCCAACCAAATTTCATGAACAAGGACCGTTGTACTTCCGAAATATCCCTTACTCCTATACCCCCCTCCTTCACAGGAACACACAATTTCTTCCAAGCCCTCCATTTCATTTTTTCTTTTCCATCCTTAAATCCCCAGAAAAAAGAAGCAAACATACCTTGTATCTTTTTAATTACCAGTTTTGGTACATTTAGAACAGTTAACAGATGCAATGACATACTTGAAAGCACATTTCTCAACAAAACAAGACGACCTCCTTGAGACAATAGTCTACTTTTCCAGCCCTCAACTCTCTTACTGATTTTTTGGATTAAAGGGTCAAAATGACAGCTTTTCAATTTACCATCCACTATTGGCACACCCAAATACGTAAATGGAAATTTACCCTCAATAAAACCGGTCTCTTGAAGAATTTCTCCTTTCCTCTGAACAGCCAACTTGTTTGAGAAAAAAATAGCTGATTTATCTTTATTCACCCTTTGACCAGTCCAATTTTCATACTCCATAATCACCTCCATTAACTGACTAACAGATTTTTTCCTAGCATTAGCAAAAATAACAACATCATCCGCGTACATTAAATGCGATATAATAGGTGCACTACACGGGTGTGCAAATGGTAAAATCCGCTTCTCAGCCAACTTTTTTTTAATTAATTTAGAAAGAATTTCTTCCATGATGATGAAGATATACGGTAGCAACGGATCCCCTTGCCTTAATCCCCTTTTTGACTTGAAGAAACCTCTATAAGTGCCATGCATCATGACAGAAAACCATAGAGTGGAAATACAATTCTGAATCAACTTACAAAACCAATCTGGAAAACCAAGATTCTGAAAAATCTGATCTACCACCTGCCACTCCACACGATCATACGCTTTGCTCATATCAAGCTTTAGCATTATATTACCTCTTCTCGCCCGCCTATGTAATAATTTTGTCATCTCTTGAGTAAGCGTTATATTTTCAAAAATACTCCTCCCTTTCATAAAAGCACATTGTTCTAAAGATATTAAATTGCCCATCACCATTGAAAGCTTACTAACAAGGATTTTTGAGAAAATTTTATAGATAACGTTACAAAGGCTTATCGGCCGAAATTTATCAAAAGAATGAGGATCCTTTACCTTAGGAATAAGCACTATGTAAGAGGAATAAAAATACCGAGGCAGTATATCACCTCTGAAGAATTCTCTTACCGCATCCATCACATCATTTTTAATAATCTTCCAACAGGTAATATAAAAAGAAGACCCAAACCCATCCGGACCCGGGCTACTGTTCACAGAAATAGACGAAATAGCTTCATAAACCTCCTCCTCACTCGGTTCTTCCCTTAGCTGACCTATAGACTCCTCAGAAACTACTGAATGGATGATATCTTCTAGGTTTAACCTTTTGCACTGAACTATTTTGTCCCAAGAATTGCTTAAAATACTTAACAATCATGGACCATCTGCATATTTTCCAACATCGAACCATTAGGAAGCGTCATTGAATTAACACAAGAATTTGGCCTTTTTTTGCGTAACCACGACATGGAAAAACTTTGAATTCTGATCCCCATCTATCAACCATTTCATCTTTGCTTGTTGCGCCAATCTAGCCTCTTCCCTTCTATACGAAACCTCCAATTCAGCTTTAGAAATAAGAAACTCTTCTTCAACTAATTCCGAGTATTCTGTTTGCAGTAAATTCTCATATTTGTCCACCCTTTCCTCCAACTCTCGAATAAAACTACCAACGCGACCGAAAGTCTATTTATTCCACACCCTAAGCCTTTGTTTTAGTCTTTTTAATTTACTGGCCAATTTACACAATCCTGAATCCACCACAATGTGTTCTCTCCAAGATGATTCAACCATTTCCAAAAAATCCCCATGTGATGTCCACATGTTCTGAAACCTAAAAGGCGCTGGCTCATACCTCTCCATATTCGCACACAGCTGTAATAAGATAGGAGAATGATCTGAAGTATTTCTTTTCAATAAAGAAGTCTTAGCTTCACCATATTTATAGAAAAAACATTATTAATCAGCACCCTGTCCAATTTCGCCCAACTTCTTCTCAAACCTTGTTGGCCATTACACCAAGAAAATTGAATTCCTTTGAATTTGAGGTCCAATAACCCACAGCTATTAATACAACTATTGAATTCAGCCATAGATGAACCCAAGCGAGGTTTACCTCCCACCCTTTCCTCATCTGACCGAATTACATTAAAATCTCCCATAACAACCCAAGCCACATCAACACTCGACATCCCTTGAAGTTGATCCCATAAATCTCTTCTCTCAATATGATAACATTTAGCATATACAAAAGTAAGAAGCAGGGATCTAGCTTCTGTTAACAAAACTGTCACACATTGATTTAAGGTACCCACCCAATCCACTTGAACATCATCTTTCCAGAACAACCAAATCTTCCCACCTTCCTCAACATTAGAGCAAAAGTTAGTAAATTGCAAATACATCGCCCACCTTTGTATCTTTTCTATATCTTGAAAAGGTTCTGAAATTGCCAAAATCGAAACTTTCTGATCCTTCACAATTTGCTTCAATCTTCTCTTCAACATACCCAACCCTCTTATATTCCAAAACATAATTTTGTCAATCATAGGTTCAACTTTTGAGGTACTGCCTTAGACCTCTTAGACTTTCTCACTTGTCCATCATTTTTATTTCTTCCTTCCGATTGACCCACTGTTACATTACCTGGATTAGAATAATATTCTTTTTGAGTATCAACACAAACCTCCAAATCTCCCTCAGATAACACCTCATAATTATCCCTCCACACTCCACCCTCCACTTCCCCCTCTCTCTCATCCACCTGCTCCACTAAAATCAATTCTCTATCCTTATCCTTTTCAACTTTTCCCCTCCTCCCTTCATAAACAGCTCCGATTTCCTGAACAGACCTAGAATAATCTCCTAGTTCTACTTGCACCTCTATCGCCCCTGACTTTTGGTCTTTACAACGATCGACCTTCTCTCAATTATTCTTCTCTACCAAATTAAATTCCTCCACTTTTTTAGTACCCACATTATTAACCTCATTCACAATTTCTTTATTTTTCTCAATCACCTTCAACGGACCATTCACATTTCCATCCTTCTTCTCCTCCACCCGTTGTTCTTGACTCTTCAAAATAGGTTCTTCCTCTTCAACTATCATATTATCTTTTCTACCAACTTCTTTCTAAACCATCCCATCTACCTCCTTCCTCAAACCTACCTTCCTTTTATCTTTAGGCTTAACTCCAAACCGGCATACTACCTCAGTGTGACCTTGCCTACAACATTTGTTACAATAGAAACCCGTCTTCTCATATATTACCCTTTGCCAATTCTATTTTTGTCCTACCACCAATGGAAAACCCTCCACAGGATCCTTCTGCAAATCCACTTCAACACATAATATCGCACCCGTGGCTCGTGTTTTATATAATGTGGCATTATCCGTTCCCAAGAATTACCAAATCTAGTGGCCAAACTCTGTAAAAAGTCCATTTTATATAAATGTAAAGGCAAACTTGGTAAGAAAATCCACTGAGGTGCGATTGATGGCTCCTTGTTGACATCAAAATTCACAGACCACTTAAAAAGCCGAAATTGGCACCCTGCCACCCATCTTCCTTCTCGTGCCCATGCATGAATGTAGTCTTTTTCATTTACCAAATGCAATAGAACATGGTAGTTATCCATACAAATTATCATGGGAACTTCAGAGAGGCCCTAGGATTGGATAATATGCCTTCGAAGGACATCGATAAACTGTCTTGTAGAAAGAAGTTTAAGTACCAAAGCAAACTTCAGACCCTCCGCAGCCTTTTCCATCTTCACATCCGAGAAAACAAAACCTAATTCCCCATTAATTAGTTCCGGTTTCCTTAATGAGATTTTGAATTTTGAAGATGGAATTGGTCTCTTTAAGGCTTCCGCAAACGATTTCCCCCCAGCGAAAACTTTCCCCTTTTCGACCTTAACATCCCCCAAACCACTCCCTGTCTGCCGTATACTAGCATTGACACCTCCCCTCAACCCTCCGGTAGCAGCTGCCGAAGGTGGCCCAGTCATCTCTAATAAAATTACCTATTTTTCATATTGACCACCAAAAAGCAAATAAGAATAATAAATAAAATAAAAAACCAAACCTGCAATCCCGTATTCTCAGTTCATTCTGCTTCGCCTGTTTCATCGAACGGTGAGATCTTTCTTCAATGCCGGAGGCTTCCTCGTAGATTCGTTGTTCGAAAACCATAGTAGACCTATGTCTGCCATCACCGTATATCACCGACGCAGGTTCATCGTTACCACTTTGTCATTGTCTCTGTCTCTCGAAGCCCAATGCCAACGCCGCAGCTGCTCTCCGACGACCACTGCCACTGTAACTCCTACTTCGAAGACACTGAGGTGGTTTCGACACGGCAGAGAATGCGTCGCTAGCGAAGACAAGCAACAGCCAACGCCCACTGGTCACAACGCCGTCTGGGGCACAAAACCCCTCGTCTAACCAACAGAGGTAGAGCAAAGCCTTGCGGAGAGCTTCCAACGCCGTCGTGCAGTAGAGAGCAGAGTATCGTCGTCGTGCAACAGAGAGCAGAGTGCCGTCGTTGTCGTTCGTTTACCCCCAACGGCTGGGGCGATGGAATGACAACCCGATAAAACAAAGCACGTCGTTGTTGTCATCACGAAGGATTCATAGAAAAAACCTCGCGGGCAGAATCTCCAACGCTGTCGTCATCAGCCGCGATGACAACTAGGGTTTCCTGCAACGATTCTTTTTTTAGAGTACAAACTCAATTTTTTAAACAGTATTACTTAACCTAGGGTCTATCAATGCAAATGTAAACTCAATCATTCACATTTTAACATACATGTGCAGTAATTAAATTGCGAAAATATAAATGAACACGCACGATATGTTATCAAGATTCGGCCAACAGTGCCTACGTCCCCGTCTTGGCCACACCAGCACAAGGATTACCACTATGATGCTCACTTAAATGGGTGGAGCGGCACCTAATACAACCAGGTCAATTCAAGGGGCTAACCTCAACCGACACGTCTTAACAAGATGGCGCACCTAACTTTCCTAACCGGATCTAAGCTAATCCGGGACTATTTCAAAGGGCTAGTCTCCCTCTTCAGGCTCGTGTTTGGAAATATAATAGATTTGAAATATAATCAAATGGTACAGTGATTGTGCTTTCGTGTAAAGTAGATATGTACCCAATACACACAGTATAACTAATGCACTACCAAAAGATAGAATATGGTAAGCTCGGTGTAGTTTAAGTGTCTACTTTCAAATATTTATGCAAATATAGCAATCAGTGCGTGAGAGTGTAAATGATAGGATCTTTGTGTTAAAATAATATTTCAATCACAATGCACAACCAAAGATCATAAGCACACTTCAAATATCTCAGCAAATAATATTTATCAATATAAACCACAAGAGATATTCAGATTTAATTTATAAAGTAATTTGATCTTTGTGTTCAAGAAGATAAAATCAATCAAAGACTATTTCAACAAAGATCTTTTTGCGTATGCACAAATATTTCAACAAAATATTTCTCAAGGTAAATCATATGAGATATTTGAAATCGATTTGCAAAAATTTATTTCACAAACAAAAAGTAATACGAACTCTTGAGTATTGTAATGATGATGCAAAACTCACAAGCTCTACAAAGTTTTCCCACGGAAGACTTATTAATGAAGTCTTCTAGAAAAACTTCAAGCTTACTCTTGGATAAAAATATATCAATCAACTAGAACAAATAAGAGTGTAAGCTTAACTAGATACTCACTATAGCACTCTTACTTTACAAGATTTGCAATGAGGATGAGTAAGAATGAAGATATAAGGTTTGGGTGTGAGAAATAGAGCTTTGAGAATCAGAGGATTTTTGCTAATTGTTTTTCTAATCTTGTTACTAATTATTCCAAATGAATGTGTATTTATAGACAACCCCTAAAATATAACCGTTAGGGACCTATTGGGAATAATTAGGAAAGTTTTAAATCTTTTTAAAATAATTAACACTGTTTAAAATATTTAACCACGGTAAAAAATTCAGAGCAACTTGAGAGGTCCAGTCGACCAGAAACATTTTTGATCGACTGAAGTTCATATGGTTCGATTGACCAGGCCAAATTTGAGCTACAAAGTCGGTCGACCAGGAATGGCGATTTTTCCAAACAGCATGGTTCGATCAACCGGAAGAAATGAAATAGATGGTTCAATCAACCAGTGTAACAACCTGAATAATAATATTATTTAAATAATAAAGAGGAAGAGAATTTTTCAGGGGCTTTGTTGACGAACACAGGGGATTTGTCGACGAAGGCATAAGAGGACCTCGTCGACGAAGACAAGATTCGTCAATGAGAAGATACTGAGAGGGGTTTTGGGGCAGTCTGAATTTCGTCGACAAGGAGGTAAGGTTCATTAACGAAATTACTTAAGGACTCGTCGACGAGGTGACGTGTCTCGTTGACGAATCTGACCCTATAAATAGTGAAAACTTGGATTTTTATCCAATTTCAGTGCTTCTTTCTCTCTCTCCTTTCTATCTCCTACGGTCTTTTCCTTTTTACTCTTCGATTTCGGGCCCGTTTTATGCCGGATCGGTGATCTAAAGCCACCACGATGCTCCTGACAACGTTCTCTGCAAGTTTGCCGGAGCTGATCGTTGGTGGAGTTGGTTTGGATTTTGCCCCAATATCAAGGTAAGATATTTTATTCAGTATTTGCCTTTCCCTTAGTTATAGGAAATACAATATATGAAAAAATACTGATGTTTTGTTCTGGGGAATTTGATTTTCAGGGTGTTGAGTAGAGAACACTACGGGTATTGGGCTAAAGTACAATAGGGGCTTTTCAAAGCTAAGGTAAGGGAAATATGCTATGTTAGGAATTTTATAATGTTAGCAGAGATTTTACACATCTGTATATACTAGCTTTTTACCCAATTTTACAGAATATGAGTTTTAAATGCTTATGTGGCCTGAGTAGATAATTATTTGATGAAGAACTTATACAATTTTTTACAGTATATCATACTATACTAAATACACAGATCTAGACAATATATACAATTTATATAGTTTTTCCCAGTATATGGAGTTATACAGAATATACAGATATAACCATATATTCACAGAGATTATACAAAAAAAGATATACATACATATACAACTTTTATTCGAATAGTTTCATGAAACAAATATATATATATATATATATATATATATAAATACAGGTATACAATTTAACTTAAATCAATATATTACAACTTTATACAGAACAATATATATATAGTGTTTATAGTATGTCATGTTTCCTATTACCATAACATATAGAGTATACAGGCAAAGTATATAGACAGAAAATTCAGACAAATATACAAAGTTAGCATTAAGATGCTATAGATACAGTATACAGAGATTACAGTATTTACAGTACAGAAAGATAGCGTTATGATAATTTTAGAAATATGATGAAAATAGTAAAAGAGTATATATGTATATATATATAGTATCAGATCCCTGAGGAAAGATTACACACAGATACAGATAAAGAATACAGAGCACGGTACCGTTGCTATACACAGATAGAGTGCAACCATATATCTCAGATAGTATGTGGGTACCATCGATCGTGCTCGGAGAGTATGCAGCTCCCTAGTTCATTGGGTGGAGGGGACCAGTTTGATGAGGTAGTAACCAGTCCCGAGCCTAGGAGTGGATGCAGTTTGGTCGGGCTGAGGTAGTGTAAAGTATATTGACTTATCTAGAGGGCCTACCGGATTAAGCCCTGCCTAAGGGCCGCACAACGCTGTCGTGAGGGGTGAAATCATGACATACAGAGTTCCAGGGATAAACACAGTTATGTATATGTATACAACTTTACAGTATATGATGAGTATAGTATGATATTAGCAGTATGAAAAGTAGAAAACACAAATGATACAATTATATTTTAAATTGTGAAAAGAAAGATATGCTTTACAAATTTATTATTGTATTATAGTTCAGTTGTTATTTAAAAAGTATTCTTAACTTAGTTGCCACACATTAGTAATAGCATATTTTCACTTACTGAACATCGACTCACCCTATGACTTTAACATTTTTCAGGTAAGCCAATTGGGCGAGCAGATCAGGCTCGCAAATAGAGAGTATATTGATTACCCTGGGTTAGAGGGTAAGTTTGTGTAGGGTTTTTGTATTTTGGGACAAGTGTTTTGGAGAGAGACGTTTTATATAGTTATGGTATAGAAATATGGATTTCTGGTATTGTATGATGTGTATGGATGTATGGATTACGTTTTCGTTGCATAGGTATGATTTTATATTCAGATTCACCCCGATGCCTTTCGAGGCTCGAGTTCCATAGCAGGGGGTATCAGAACAGTTAATATATATATACATAAGAAGGTTGTTAAAATTTTGGTATTAGAGCCTAGGTTACTAGGTTTTGTAGACTCTAGAGTGCAGCGAAAAACAATACCAAAATATAGGAAAAAGATTTGAGGTTTTATTCTATGATGTGGATACAGGATTTCGTGGTAGTTTCTGTGTTTTTCCTCGGGTGACTATTTTAGGAAAACCATAGTAAACTATCAACAAGTCATGTGTTTGGGTTGCAAGAGTGGATTTTGGGGTTAGGATTTAAAGGGATGGTTAATAGAGAATTTGGAGTTTTAGTTGAATAAGTTGGGTCTATAGGAAAATAGAATTCTAAAACAGTGTTCTATGTGTTTGTAGGATGGACCCATGAAGCAATAGCGCTCATGCTAGTGGGAATGATAGTGCTGGTCCTTTTGGCGCAGCAGGTGGGGATTCAGATGCTGTGCTACGTAGTGTGGCTCAGCAAGTTATAGCTGAGATAGCGTGGAGTTCTAGAGAGTAGGGAGGTCCATCTTCAGCTCAGGGATGTACCATAGAGAAATTTATGAAGATGAATCCCCTAGCTTTTTCTAGAGCAACTGATTCTGCAGTTGCTGAAAACTGGGTGTAGGAGATAGAGAAGATTCTGACAGTACTTCATTGCACTGATGAGTAAAGAGTTTTATATGCTACATATAGGCTAGCGGGGGAGGCCGAGAGATGGTGGGCAGCCACCAAATTATTGGAGGAGCAGAGGGCTATACCAGTGCCGATGACTTGGAATCGTTTCAGGGATGTGTTTTTCTATAGATATTACCTTGCCTCAGATAGAGAGGCTCGAGTACAGGAGTTTCTGAGCCTGTCCCAAGGATCATTGACTGTCCAGCAGTATGCGGCGAGATTTATTGAGCTCTCACGATTCTGCCCATATATTGTCCCCGATGAAGTAAAGAAGGCTAGAATGTTCGAGAGGAACCTGAAGCGAGACATTTATAGGCAGGTGGCGGTATTGTGGATCCAGGATTTTGTAGAATTGGTTGATAGGGCCACTATAGCAGAGGAGAGTCTATTTAGAGAGACAGAGACACACAGAGTCAGAGGAAGAGGACTACACCCTCGAGTTTTCAAGTGGGTCTCAGCTGAGGCCTTCGAAGAGGAGGTAGATCTGGCAGAGGCCAGAGACAGATGGTAGAGCACAGGAGATTTCAGGGTGGACAACTTCCTGCCATTTGTCCTAGATGTAGATGGAGACATCCTGGTGAGTGCCGGCTGGGGTTGAATGTTTGTTATCGCTGTGGGAGGTCGAGTCATATGGCTCGATCGTGTCAAATGTTGTCGAATTATGTATAGGCTCCCAGATTGTTTCAAGGTGGATATCAGGCGCCTCGCAGTGGCCAGCAAAGGAACACTGCGTCGATGAGGGTCTACGCGTTGACACCAGGAGACGTTGAGACGGCTGGAGACGTGGTCACAAGTACTCTTGTTGCTTTACCATATAAAATGATTGTTTTTTTTTATACAGGTGCCACCCACTCTTTTATATTGGTGGGATATGTGAAGATAGCTGGAATGGAGACACAACCATTAGATATAGAATTGTCTGTGGGTACGCCGATGGGATCTGTTGTTAGATGCAAGAGGGTACTTCAGAACTTTCCAGTAAGTATTTAAGAGAGAGTGCTTTTAACTGATCTTGTGGTCCTGGATATGCAGGGATTTGATGCGATACTGGGTATGGATTGGTCAGCTATTTATCACGCTAGTATTGATTGCCATTAGAAAGAAGTAATTTTTAGACCCCCGGGTGAGCCAAAATTTAGATTTACGGGTTCACGTGTGCGTGCCTCGCCATAGCTAGTGTCGGCTATTCAGGTGAGGAGATTGTTACAGGGTGGTTGCCAGGGGTATGTCACATACATAAAAGAATTGCCAAAAGAAGAATTGAGACAAGCTGACATACCAGTAGTGAGGGAATTCCCAGATGTATTTCCCGAAGAATTGCCTGGTTTGCCACCAGATCATGAGATTTAGTTCACTATAGACTTGTTGCCGGGATCTGCACCAATATCAAAAGAACCATATCGTATGACCCTGGTAGAGTTAAAAGAATTGAAAGAACAATTACAGGAATTGCTGGATAAAGGTTTCATCATGCCAGTGTGTCGCCTTGGGGTGCGCCAGTCCTGTTTGTGAAAAAGAAAGATGGAACCATGAAATTATGCATCGATTGTAGGGAGATAAATAATTGATAGTCAAGAATAAATATCCTCTCACTAGGATCGATGATTTATTTGATCAGCTCTAGGAGACCGAGGTTTACTCTAAAATTGATCTGCGGTCAGGCTACCATCAGGTGAAAGTTAAAGTAGAAGATATTTTGAAGACCGCATTTCATACTAGGTATGGGCATTACGAGTTTTTAGTGATGCCATTTGGGTTGACTAATACACCCACGGTGTTCATGGATTTAATGAATCAGATGTTTCATCAGTATTTGGACCAATTTGTGGTTGTGTTCATTGATGATATACTGGTCTACTCGAGGAATTTTGAGGAGCACGGACATCATTTGAGATTGGTGTTGCAGATATTGAGAGAAAGGAAATTATATGCAGAATTCAAGAAATGTGAGTTCTGGTTAAGGCAGGTTACTTTTCTCGGCCATGTGATCTCAAAGGAGTATTAGTTGATCCGAGTAAAATAGAAGCGGTGGTGAGTTAGGAAAGGTCGGGAAATGTTCAGGAAGTCTGGAGTTTTTTGGGATTAACAGGTTATTACCGGTGTTTTGTGGATGGTTTCTCCAGGCTATTAAGTCCATTAACATGACTTACGAGCAAAAATGTAAAATTTGAATGGACCGATAACTGTGAGCAGAGTTTTCAAGAGTTAAAGCAGCGATTAGTTTCAGCTCCAGTACTAGCTATTCCTTCAGGGGAGGATGGATTCGTAATATACAATGATGCCTTTTTGAAGGATCTTGGATGCGTGTTGATGCAGTTTGGTAGGGTCATTGCATACCAGGTAGTACTAAAATGTACAAGGACCTGCAAGAGTATTTCTGGTGGAGTGGAATGAAGAGGGAGATAGCTGAATTTGCTCAGTAATGCTTGACGTGTTAGCAGGTTAAAGTTGAGCACCAGTGACCGAAAGGACAGTTGCAGCCACTGTTCATTCCAGAATGGAAATGGGACCATGTTTCGATGGACTTCGTTATGAGGTTACCACCAATACGACAGGAATTGAATGCTATTTGGGTGGTTATTGATCATCTGATAAAAATTGCTCATTTCATACCTATTAAAATCGGTTATTCCATGGACAGACTGGCAGAGATATATGTTCAAGAGATAGTTCGTGTTCATGGAGTACCAGTATCCATAGTCTCGGACAGAGATTCTCGATTTAGTTCACGATTCTGGAAAAGTTTTCAGGAGGCTATGGGTATGTAGTTAGCTTTTAGCATTGCTTTTCATCCCCAGACAGATGGTCAAACTGAGAGGACAATTCCGACACCAGAGAATATGCTTTGTACTTGTGTGCTTGATTTTGGAGGCAGTTGGATTCAGTTTATGCCATTAGTTGAATTTGCTTATAATAACATCTACTAGGCTAGTATCGGTATGGCTCAATACGAGGCATTGTATGGCAGGAGATGTCGTTCTCCTCTTTTTTAGGATGAAGTAGGTGAAAGGTGAGTTTTGGATCCAGAAATAGTATAGCAGGCTTGTGAAAAGATCCGACTAATTAGAGAGATAATTAATATCGCACAGAGTCAGCAGAAAAGTTACGCAGACACTCGCCGCCGAGATTTGGAATTTGATGTGGGAGATCGAGTATTTTTGAAGATAGCACCTCTGAAAGGAGTTATGAGGTTTGAAAAGAAGGGAAAGTTAAGCCCTAGGTCTATTGGTCCTTTTGAGATACTTGAAAGAATAGGGTCAATTGCCTATAGGCTGGCTTTGCCGCCAACTTTGGCTCGAATTCATAATGTGTTTCATGTTGCCATGTTAAGGAAATATGTCCCAGACCCATCCCACATCATTAGCTATGCAGAGATAGAGCTTAAAAGTTCATTGGCATATGAAGAAGTACCAGTACAGATTTTGGACAGAAAGGTTCATACTTTTACGCACTAAAGAAATACAGTTAGTTAAAGTTTTGTGGAGGAATCACGCTATAGAGGAAGCTTCTTGGGATCTCGAGGAATAAATCAGACAGAACTACCCGTAATTGTTCCAAGAGGTATAGAGGTACTCAGGTAAAGTATAATAGTTAGATAAGTGTCTTTTGCAGGTACATGTATTGATTTTAGTTAGTAGATAGTTTTTAGTTTTATAGTTGTAATCTCCCAGAACTATCCATGTAACCACGGTATTCCTTCGCCATAAGTGAAGGCAAGTAATAAAATAAGTAGACTATTTTCTTTTATGGGATGATGAGTTACGTGAACAGTAAATTTCGAGGATGAAATTTTATAAGGAGGGGAGAATGTAACAACCCGAATAATAATATTATTTGAATAATAAAGAGGAAGAGAATTTTTTAGGGTCTTTGTCGATGAACACAGGGGATTCGTCGACGAAGGTATAAGAGGACCTTGTCGACGAAGACAAAATTCATTGACGAGAAGATACCGAGAGGGCTTTTGGGGCAGTTTAAATTTCGTTGATGAGGAGGTAAGGTTCGTCGACGAAATTACTTAAGGACTCGTCGACGAGGTGACATGTCTCGTCGATGAATCAAGCCCTATAAATAGTGAAAACTCATATTTTTATCCAATTTCAGTGCTTTTCTCTCTCTCTCTCTCTCTCTCTCTCTCTCTCTCTCTCTCTCTCTTTCTCTCCTCTCTATCTCTTACGGTCTTCCTCTCTTCTCTCTTCGATTTCGGGCCCGTTTTACGCCATATCGACTATCTGAAGCCACCACGATGCTCTTGACAAAGTTCTTTACAAGTCTAGTGGAGCTGATTGTTGGTGGAGTTGGTTTGGATTTCGCCCCAATCTCAAGGTAAGACATTTTATTCAGTATTTGTCTTTTCCTTTGTTATAAGAAATACAATATATGAAAAAAATACTGATGTTTTGTTCTGGGGGATTTGATTTTCAGGGTGTTGAGTGGAGAACCCTCCAGGTATTGGGCTAAAGTACAGTAGGGGGTTTTCAAAGCTAAGGTAAGAGAAATATGCTATGCTAGGAATTTTATAATGTTAATAGAGATTTTACGCATCTGTATATGCCAGCTTTTTACCCAGTTTTACAAAATATGAGTATTAAATGCTTGTGTGGCCTGAGTAGATAATTATTTGATGAAGAACTTATACAGTTTTTATAGTATATCATACTATACTGAATACACAGATATAGATAGTATATACAGTTTATATAGTTTTTTCTAGTATATGGAGTTATATAGAATATACAAATATAGCCATATATTCACAGAGATTATACAGAAATATTTACGTACATATACAACTTTTATTCGAATAGTTTAATAAAACAGATATATATATATATATATATATATATATATATTTATAAATACAGGTATACAGTTTAACTCAGATCAGTATATTACAGCTTTATACAGAACAGTATATATATATAGTGTTTATAGTATGCCATGTTTCCTATTACCATAACATACAGAGTATACAGACAGCGTATATAGACAGAAAATTTAGACAGATATACAGAGTTAGCATCAAGATGCTATAGATACAGTATACATAGATATAGTATTTATAGTACAGAAAGATAGCGTTATGGTAATTTTGGAAATATGATGAAAACAGTAAAAGAGTATATATGTATATACATATATAGTATCAGAACCCTGAGGAAAGATTACATACAGATACAGATAAAGAATACAGAGCACGGTACCGTTGCTATACACAGATAGAGTGCAACCACATATCTTAGATAGTAAGTGGGTACCGTCGACCGTGCTTGGAGAGTATGCAGCTCCCCAGTTCACTAGGTGGAGGGGGCCGGTTTAATGAGGTAGTAGCTAGTCCCAAGCCTAGGAGTGGATGCAGTTTGGCTGGACTGAGGTAGTATAGAGTATATTGACTTATTTGGAGGGCCGACCAGATTAAGTCTCGCCTATGGGTCGCACGACCCTGTCATGAGGGGTCAAATCATGACATACAGAGTTCCAAGGATAAACACAGTTATGTATATGTATACAACTTTACAATATATGATGAGTATAGTATGATATTAGCAGTATGAAAAGTAGAAAACACAGATGATACAATTATATTTTAAATTGTGAAAAGAAAGATATGCTTTATAAATTTATTATTGTATTATAGTTCGGTTGTTAGTTAAAAAGTATTCTTAACTTAGTTGCCGCACACTAGTAATAGCATATTTCCACTTACTAAGCGTCGACTCACCCTATGACTTTAACATTTTTCAGGTGAGCCAGTTGGGCGAGCAGATCAGGCTCATGGTTAGAGAGTATATTCATTACCCTGGGTTAGAGGGTAAGTTTATGTAGGGTTTTTGTATTTTGGAGAGAGACGTTTTATATAGTTATGGTATAGAAATATGGATTTATGATATTGTATGATGTGTATGGATGTATGGATTACGTTTTCGCTGCATAGGTATGATTTTATATTCAGATTCACCTTGGTGCCTTCCGAGGCTTGAGTTCCATAGTAGGGGGTATCAGAACAGTTAATATATATATATATATATATATATATACATATATAAATAAATAAATAAATAAATAAATAAATAAGGAGGTCGTTATAACCAGATCGTGGGGACATCTCCCAAGGACCCTCGGTCGACCATAGCATTGGAGTATATTTTGGGCTCGGTTGATCAGGTGGTCAACATGTTGATTCCATGGAAGTTCGATCGACCGGGTATAAATGAACTATATCAGTTTGATCAACCAGATTGTGGTCAAACTGTTGACTTGGTCCGGGTTCGGTCGGCCGGGCGTTTTTGTACATGGAAGTATGGTCGACCGAAAGTATGTATTTAAATCATTTCAGTCCTCTTTAAGCATGCAAACACCCTATTCAAAAGACCATTTATATATATATATATATATATATATATATATATATATATATATATATATATGCATGAGTGAGTGTCCTGGGGTAATTTTTAGATCCTTTTTAGTTTGTGAACACCGAAAAAATCCGATGTTCCCTAAAGTTCATCTATGGTCTTGAGCTTATCCATCCTACCATGCAGGTAAGACATTAATTATTACAGACCATGTTCCCTAAATTACTATTACAGACCCAAATAATGTAAATTACAATAAGAAAAAGTTCTTCAGGGTCTTTGGTCTTCAAGTTTTCATGTGCCATCAAATAATCTTGTTATTATGAACCTGCACACAAACTTGACAAACATCAAATACCAGAGTATTTGTCATAATCAAAACAGGATATGACCCATAGGGTCAACAACACGTATATCCCCGGTTTCCTTTGAGGTTTGAGTTGATTTAGTGTATGTTTTATGGTATGAGAGAGAGAGAGAGAGAGAGAGAGGATACGGAGAGGAGATCCGGAGGAGAGGAGTGGAGAAGATGAGGAGAAGAGAGAGAGAGAGAGAGAGAGAGAGAGAGAGAGAGAGAGAGAGAGAGAGAGAGAGAGAGAGAGATGGAGGGAAAGGAGGAGGATTGGAGGGAAAGAAGGGAGATTAGGGAAAGAATCAGGTGTCATGGGGAGTGAAGGAGGGAAAGGAGGGAGGATTGGAAGGAAAGGAGGGAGATTGGGGGAACCCGTGCAGGTTTTTCAATGTGAAACTATTAGTGACGAATCCTATCCTATGAACCGTCAATAAAAGTGTTAAATAAATCATTTTCATATTTTTTAAATAAAAATACTATTAGTGATGGTTTCAAAAACCGTCACTAATAGTTGGCTATTAGTGACGAATCCTCTGAACCATCACTAATAGTGTTAAATAATTTATTTTCATACTTTTTAAATAAAAAGACTATTAGTGACAGTTTCAAAAATCGTCACTAATAACTGGCTATTAATGATGAATCTTCTGAACTGTCACTAATAGTGTTAAATAAATTATTTTCATATTTAAAAAAAAAAAACCTATTAGTAACGGTTTTAAAAACTGGCACTAATAATTGACTATTAGTGACGAATCCTCTGAACCGTTAGTAATAGTGTTAAATAAATTATTTTCATATTTTTTTAAATAAAAAACCTATTAGTGATGGTTTACAAAACCGTCACTAATAATTGGCTATTAGTGATGAATCCTCTGAACCTTCACTAATTGTATTAAATAAATTATTTTCATATTTTTTTTTAAATAAAAAGACTATTAGTGACATTTTCTAAAATCGTCACTAATAACTGGCTATTAGTGATGAATCCTCTGAACTGTCACTAATAGTCAGGGCCAACTCTTCATTAAAGCCAATGAGGTGCTTGCCTAGGGCCCCAAAAAATTTTGGGGCCTCCAAAGTTTTTTTAATATAATAATTTTAATATTATTTATAGTTACTAGCTATTGTGTCAATACTCAGTACCCCTGCATGAATTCACCATTCTCTATATTTGTTAGTTTCATGGAATTCACGTGTTTGGTGGGTGGAGTGCACATGCAGTGCAACTAAATTACTTGATGTACCTAGAAAATTAATTTTAAATAAAAATAAAAATTAAAAAAAATATTAAGGGTCCCTAATTAAATCATTCGCCTAGGACCCCATATTAGGAAGAGTCGCTACTGCTAATAGTGTTAATTGAATAAATTATATTCATACGGTTTAACGTAAGTTTGACCTTAGAAGAGTATAAATATATGGTTTTCACATGGTTCTTGTGTTTGTGGGGCTGTGTTTTCTTGGCTGGTTTTAGCAGGTTTGTTGGTGTTTTTGTCTTTATAGTTGGATGGTTTTGTTCAGTCTTCTGTTCATCTATCGCAAGGAAGAGTTTCAGCTATCATAGGAAATGGTCTCTATTTTCTGGTGTTTTTCTGTTGGCTGGTGCAAAGGGAAGAGTTTCAGCTATCGCAAGAAATGGTCTATGTTTTCAGTTGTTTTTCGGTTGTTGTGGTTTGGACCCTGTAGTTCTCGGGGGTTGAGGCTGGGGTTCTTTTTTTTTTTTTTTTTTGATCAGTAAAGGTAAATTTTATAGATCAAAATAGAATATGTACAAAAAACTCTGAACATACACCGAGCAGGGAAGCCAAAGCTCCCAATCGAAACAAGAAGCATCAAAACTAGGAACACCTAGAATTAATTACAATCAAACCTGGACATACCCAGGGCACAACAACTAGGAAACCTAGAAGCAAATACAATAAAAAACTAGGCATACCCAGAAATCCAAGGGATCGCGAGATAAACAGACCTCAAGAAGGTCTAGACCCCTTATTCCTGATCTTACTTTTCATAGGTTGAACACACGTCCATCCATTTTCCATAGTCACAATGGAAGTATGTCCTGTGCCTCTAATTCTTTGAGCAACATCAACACCATGATTTTCCAAAATAGGAAGGGAGACCTTACCAATATCCAATTTCTTTCCATTTTCCTTCACACCCTGAATGGAAGAGGTATCAATAGTCGTTTTTGTTTCTTTTAACCCTGCATTCTTAGGGCCATCACCATCAACCACTGCTTTCATTTTGTCGTCAATGGCCTTACAAGAGTCCAGACACACATTCGGTGATCCGTCCAAAGAAGCACGATCTTTCTTCTTCTTTCCTTTGTTTTGTTCTTGCTCAATCTTATTCTTGCAATTCCCCACAGCATGACCAAGCATATTGCAGGACGTACAAAATTTAGGCACATTCTCATAGGCTACCATCTGAATAAAAGACCAACCATCGGGCAAATAGACTTTCACACAACTCTTCAGTTCTTTAGCAACATCAATTTCTACCAATGCCCTGGCAAAGGAGATACTTTCCCTGTTGGTAGTCAATTTATTTGTTTGTACTAGACGTCCCAAAACAAAACAAATCTTCCTAAGGGCATTGAAGGTCCATAATTCAAGAGGAGGATTTTCCAGCTGAACCCAAACCGGCGAAATGCTCAATTCCTCATTATTGAACTTAAACATATTTGGTAATCTTTTAAGGAGCAAAGACCGACCATATGTATGATAAGGACCATTAAGCAACACCTGAATCATGTCCTCTTCTCTGAAAAATCTGAAAATAATCCAGCCACTCTTATGATGAAAAATCTCAGTCTTAACGTGCCAGGATTCCACAATCGTATTCAGGACACTTTTTCCTGCAAATTTGCCTGCAAAGTAGCCCGCCAAGGGGCTGGGGTTCTCTTGTTTGGAGGGCTTCTGTTGTGTTGTTTTGTTGCTTCCTGATTGGTGTTCTTCTTTGCTTTGCTGCGCCGAAGTGTTGCAAATTGGGTCACGTTGGGCTGGTTTTTCTGTGTCTCGTTTGCTGTTCAGGAAGGTTTTGTCAAGGCCTGTTGTTTGACTTCGGCTCTATTGGGTGTTGGTTTGTTTGGTTTTGGTGTAGGTTGTTTGTTCTTCACGCTTCTGGCTTGATCTTGTTTTTCTTTTGCTGGTTGTTTAATACAAAATATTTACCGTCCCCCCCCCCCCCCCCCCCAAAAAAAATAATAATATTGGAATATGAAGAGACACATTGAAATAAGTAACTGATACAAATCAAGGACAAAGACCTATTAATAATGTATAGAACAAAAAACTGTAATTGTGGAGAGACATTATCATTAATATAGTTATATGATTTGATAACAAAATTTAGAAAAATATACGATGATACTTGTCACACAACTATATGAAATAATGAAAATGCATATTTAATTATTTAATTTATATAAATAATAATAATTAAGTAGTTAAAGATTAAAATTAATGCAACAAAAGAGTGAAATAAGATGATAGGATTTAGCACCAATAACAATTCTACTACTAATAATGCTGTTAAGTTATGTTGTCAATCCCTATGTAAAACGAAAAATCTATTGCCAAGTATGATAAGCTATATAGTGTGTGCGCCATACACGTTTATTTTTCATTTTCAAATAATTACAAATCAACTTGTTTCCTGGCTTTTAAAGATTCTTATAGAAAAACTTAAATGAATTTTTTTTTAATGGTTTTAAGGTTTTGTACGAGCATGTTGGAAAATAAGAAATCAAAGTGACATTGGTATTTATTTGAAAATGGAAAATATGAAATATTTTCCACATCTAAACAATTATTTAGATTTAACATTAATTAAACAAGTGCGAAACACTTTATTTAGGACTAGATGTACATCATTCCATGAAATTCTATGCTAGAAAATGATGATATTCTTACATCACACGCACCTTTGGGAGGTGCATCATACACACCCTACAAAGACTACATCATAAAATTTTCCTATTATACACTACAATCAATGGTTATTTCCAAAAGGCAACGTGACTTGGCCTCTTATACTATCAAACCCGCTTATATTAGTGGTGCTACAACCACCATTGTCACTAGAAAAAGAATCTCTGAGCACGCCATGAGTCTCTTCTCCATTTTGATCATCTTTTGCCCATGAATGGTTCTCCAATATTTTTAATCCCTCTAGCTCTCTTGCTACTTCCTTCATAGTAGGCCTTTCTTCCCCCCTTAATCGCAAGCATTGCATTGCTAACACAGCAACTTCCTTAATTTGCTTTACATTTTTCTCACTCATCAATCCACTCTCAACAACTTCAAACAAGCGATCCTTTTTCATTGAAGAAGTAAAGAATGTAGCTAGATTTACCTCTTGCTTGGATCTATGGAAAGAGAGTGCCTTCTTACCTGTGAGTAACTCAACCAAAACAACCCCAAAACTATAGACATCACTCTTCGTAGTTAGTTCATTTGATTGCAAGTATTCTGGATCCAAGTATCCAAGTGTCCCCTCCACCATTGTCATCAATTGAGCTTGATCTTTAGGGACTAACCTCGAAACCCCAAAATCAGACACTTTTGCACTATTGTTTTTGTCAAGTAATATATTGGCAGACTTGATGTCTCTGTGAATGATGGGGATGGAAGCTGCATCGTGCAAATATGAAATGGCCCCTGCAGTTTCTATTGCGATACTCATACGGGTTTCCCAAGAAATATAAACGGATGTTTGGTCTGCACAATGGAGATGGTTGTAAAGAGTTCCGTTGTTGATAAACTCATAGACTAACAATGGAACCCTTGTCTCTAAACAACATCCCAAGAGCTTCACCACATGTCTATGGTTGATTGTAGAGAGAATAATCATTTCATTGATGAAGTGATCAACTTGGCTCTCATCAATTGTTGTGGATTTCTTGACAGCAACAATTGTTTTGTTCATAAGTATCCCTTTATAAACTATTCCTTGGCCTCCTCGACCTAGGATTCTGCTTTGGTCATAGTTGTTTGTTGCCATTTTGAGCTCTTCTCTAGTGAAAATTTTGAGTGTCTCTGCAGATCTTTCATGCTTTGAAAGATACTCCTTTAACTTAATGCCACCATTTTGTTGAAAGAATTTTTCTCCGAGTCTTTTAAGCTCTCTTCGTCTCAAACCCCAATATAACCAAGTACATCCCAATATCATAACTAACAGGCTGATGCAAATACCTACACATAAACAAGACAGTTAGACATATACATGGTCAAATAGTATTCAAACTTAAGAGCTCATGAAATTCCCATCTTAATGTATAGCTGACATTAAAAGGGGCAGAACAATAAATCAATTTTATGAGTAATATCCACTAGGTTGACTAGATTGTAAATTTGAGGTCATAATTATCAAGCCTATTAACAACTACATAAATGAAATAAAATGTTATTCATATTCTAGATTTATCTTACTCAAAATCCACTATGGTTGATGTGTTTTAAAATTTATGGGTTTTATTTTCTATAGAAAAATTTCTTAATTTTAAAGAGTTAACAATCTTTCCCAAAATAACTCATCAAAAAGTATAAAAAGCTTCTATTTGTATTAAACAATTCATATGTGAATTAGCAAGTTTTTTTTTTTTCTAACAATTGTGTTTGAGGCCCTTCGAAATTTGATTAATCTATCAGGATAATGGGTCTGCCCCTCCACCATTATCCACTTAAATATAAAGGTATTATCTCAAATGAAAAATTGCTATCTCAAAGACTTGAACCTCATCCATATAACCAAGAAAGTTTGAGTTTATTATTTGAACAATTGTTGGAAGGCTGAAATAGCAATTTAATCAATACATACAAGACCTGTGACTAATTGAACAAGAGCTTGTCAACATCTTTTTTACAGGAAAATTTTTAATAAATACTCTTCAAAATTATTGACAAATATTTAATATAGATAGATTTCATTGGTCAAGGCCAAATTCTTGTCAACTTTCTTTTAAAGTATTCTATAGCAATATTTATTTTGTAATTTTTTTGTTCATAGGAGATCTTTTAAGCGGGAGACGTGCAATTGACAGTACCTTTTCTAAGGTTTAAACCTTAAATATATTCAGAATAGTGTTCCATGATTAGACCATCAAGTCATCTCCTAAGAGACTATTATATAGTGATTTTTGAAAAAGGAATATACTTGTTTCATATAAGATACAAACATTATTAATATTGCTATTAACCCTATGTTTGTGAGGACTTAGAATTCATGTCTCACATTTAATTTATGTGGATTTAAACAAAATGCAGTGCAAGATTATATTAAACTCTATCCAAATCTAATCGAATTCAAATTCAAAGTTTGAAAACATGTGCTAATCCCAAAACTAATGTACCCAAGTGTCATACTATCATCTAAGGGGCAACTCAATAGTTTCACCATATGACATTTCTACAATTGAGATTCCAAGTCTTCAATATTTATTATTATTGAAGTCATCACAAGGGTTTAAAGATGGAAACTATATAGCTATTCTATGCGTTAAAGTTGGCATAACCCAACACCATCCCTCCCCAGAGAAAAAAAAAACAAAAAAAGTTTGCTATTAAGTTGGTTGGGCACAAATTTTTAACCATTGTTAACCTTATTCTCGCTAGTCATGGGCATGCACTATGTGCATGCTACATGTTATATATATATAACAAAGCTATTTTGGGTAAACTAGACCTCCAAGTTTGAGGAATTTTTTTCTTTCTAGTAGTAGAAATGATTTCTCATCCTAAAGTAGAGATCATGACTATTGTATCTCAAATATAGGACAACCAAGCGTGAGATAAGTTCTAAAATATTGGTTGGTTATGTATCTCCTACAATATATCACAATTATATAATTCATTTTTATACCAAAAGTAATTTTTATTTTTTAAAAAATAAAAGCAATATTAGGTTTAAGGTGATCAAATCCGATCCTTTCTTTATGGATGGGCTCTTAGGATAGGATGTGCAACTCTTGGAGAGAATGCTCATCTTTCACAATCCATGGTGCTCATTGTGGGTAAGTTTTTCCTATTCGGAAAATATTGCTTCGAGATTGTGCTTGGGAGTATGAATTTCGAGGTTTGAATTTGTATTTTGTATGGATTTGGACAAAATTATATTAATTTTTTTTTTCCAAATTCATACAAATTCAAATCTAAATTTCAAAGTCTATGTCCCAAATGCATGGTAAGTGAATTCTTCAATTAATCTTTCGATGGCTTTAATAAGTTCCAACCACTAGGTTTATTAGGCCTACTCAATCCCTATCACACGAAATTAAAGTTTGGTATCATTTTCGTAATTAAATACATGGTCCAACATATTTTATTTTTTTTATGGGCTCCAATCATGAACTGAATGCACTGATTTGAGTTGTGTAGACCTAACACTTTTCAACTTTTTCTTTTACTAAAAAATGATAAGATTTAAAAATCACAATTTTTACTACTGCCTGGCATAATTATAAATTAATTTTTTGGCATCATTCCTCTTTCGTAACAAGTGAATTAATTTAATTGTTTGATGTGTAATAAGACTATGCATGATAAGATTCTTTGTCATAGTCTATTAACAAGAAATCAATTGAAAAGACGAAGAAAAGAAGCTAATAGTAAGAACACATTACCTAGCGCCATAATAATCCAACGAAGTGAGTGGTTGGGTTTTGGAATGGGACTGCAACCATTCCCGTCTATTTTTCCATCCCCTTCGTACCCCTTTGGACAGACACAATGAAAACTTCCAGGAGAGTTGAGGCAGGTTGCGGATTCATTGCAGGGGCTCCGTTGACTTTGACACTCGTTAATGTCTAAGAAAATTAAATTCAGAAGAAATCAAAACGTGCATCACAGCAAGAACTACATATGTAAATGATTAACTCAAAAATCATCCAAATTATGAGGATTTCGATGTTGACAATCAAATAATTATCTCAATAAAAATAGTTTTTGAGATGGGGTTGGCCTAAAAATATAAAGTCAAATTCAACGCAACAAACACGAGGAGGAATACCCCACTGAGATCGTCCATCGAGACTTGGTATCCATGAATTTGTCATGTATCTAAATAAACATTCATTACTCGATTATTAATTTGCATTGGTTAATTACCCACGCAGCCATTGGAAAGGTATGGATTCCCTTCGAAGCCTGAGGAGCAATTACACCAATACTCGACGCCATTCTCTGAATCGATGCAGACGCTATGCTGCTTGCAGGCATAACTGGCGGGATTCTTCTCGGCATCATGGCAGGATTGATTCCCAACAGCCCAGTCTAACACCATCGGAGCCCATTCTCTCTGCTGCAGATCGAAAAGGTCGAGGGACGAGAAATTGAAAAATCCGTCCGCGACAACAAATGCATAGCTGCATGGATTGAAGCCCATCACCTGAGAATGTTTGTGAAAGCTATCAAGCTCGATCTTATAACTTCGTATGCCTTCGGGGATGGAAGTTTGGCAGCAGCCGATGCCGGAGCACGACCCGTTGATCACGTAGTTGGGGTTTTCACACAGTGACATGCACCCGGTGGTGTAGCTTCGCCCGCGGGAGCCAGAGATGTAGGCATGGGTGTCGCAGCCGATAGCCACAAACTTGTTCCGTGTGTTGGAGATAGGAAACTTGTTGAGAGTGGGCCAGTTCTTGTCTTTTGTATTGCGCGAACCATTGCTATGGTAACAGTCGTAAGAAATCCCCTGCAGGATGAGGATCTCGGTGGGGAATAGTGATATGTTGAGGATTTGGATGTTGCTGTCGGTTAGAAACGCTTTGGGAGGATCGAAAGTGGTATTACAGGTAACAAGGAAATGTTCGTCTATGTGGCAGCTGCTGCCACTGGGGCCATCGTCAGTGCCGAATGGGTATGGGATGGTGACGTTGCCACAGCGGCTCCGGCACCCGTGCTGAGCTTGTGCTTCTGTTTCAGCGTTTACAGCAAAAGAGAAAGTAGAGACTAGCACTGCCGCCGCTGCTACAAGCAAGGAGTTGGGAAGCATTTTGGGAGGGCGTTTCAGGACCGTGTATTTTTCTCTTCTATTTGCTTTTCAGATTGTTCTGTTCTATATGTATATAAATAGTTGTGTGGCGGGCTTAGCAGTATAGCACTACATCTAGCTTTATTTACTTCATTTAGTTGGTTGGAGGGGGCCTCTGGCATTCAATTTGTGGACTGCTTCAACCTCGTGAGTCAACTTTGATTTAGATACGAGGTTTACTAGTTTCAAATGATTAATGTATATTATTAATTCTCCAGCAGCCAAAGGTTAAGTTTTTCCACAAAATGACAATGACTTAAGAATTTTCTCAGCTCACATCATTCATGCAATGCCATAACTAAAATTATGCGATGCCATAAATGGATCGAATTATTTCTCATACGTTTGCTTGACTGTGCATCCAAGGGCTCAACGCAATAAGTAGCAGCTGGTGAGATATATCAATCAAACAAATAGACTTGCATGGGAGATATTTAATAATTACTTGTTTTGTGGACGTGCGAGCATTGCACGTGATCTCACTTTTTTATGTTTAATATTTTAAATTGGATGATTATTATGAATATATATATATATACACACAAAATCAGTTCAAATTTCAAAGAAATTCCAAAGTAAATGGAAACAAAGAAGTAGACACCCCATTTTGACCCGAAAAGTTGGGAATACAGCATAAACTATAAAAATATAGGTAAATTCTAAACATAGTAGTACAAAAACAAAATAAATGCACAAGAATATGCAGGAATATTCGGATGTCCTTGCTAGCACCGGCACACATGCACGCACGAAGAGAGAGGTTAGGGAAAAATTAGCAATAAGAGATCATAAGAGATTTCTTTCTTAAAATCAATTGATTTGCAATAAAATTGAATTATTTGTTTCTTAAAATTTTATGATTTGCAATAAATTAAGTATGGTGATTTGCTCCCTAATTTGATTGTTTGATACTCACATGGAAGAAAATCAACAAGGGAAATCCAATTTCAATGCTCTCGAGCTTACAATCGATGGAAATTTTCCGTTAGTAGGAAAGCACAAGCATGGAAAGGCATGTAATTAGGAAATCAGTAGTAGGGAAAGGATTGATCTACTTCCTAAGTGGTTTGATTTGGTCTTTAATGTTGGACGAGGCTCTAACCTTATAAAGAGAGGCCTCCATGAGAGGAGAAAACACATAAGACAATTGAGAGGCACTCATGATAGAATAGAGAAGGCAATTGATCAAGAGGCTATTTGAGTGATAGATAGAGAGAAATTGAGAGAGCCTCTCAAGAGATATACATTGAGAGGAATTCTGAAACAGTGGGAAGGGAAATAAGAAAACTTCTAATTGAGAGAGAAAAAGACTCATCTAATCCAGAATAGAGAATTCAGAGCTGAAGAATGGATAACCTACAGACAGAGCTTGAAAATGAATCTTAGAGATTCAAAGCAAGAAATCAAGGTTGGATAAGGAGACCGGACAAGAAGAAGACCAAAGGTTGTTTGGGTTTTATTTTATTGTGTTTTGTCCTATTTTCATGCTTAATCACGCAATTCTAACAGCATAGAACTATGTTGAAATCAACCCAATAACACTCCCACCTACCGACCTAATCAACTAAATTGGATCTAGCTTGTTTGACCCATGAGCCCGAGTTTCGCTGACCCTAGACCCAGGCCCTAGATTCGTTGACCCATTTTAAAAACCATTTTTAAAAGTCATAGTCCACAAAGCCCCGACCCAAAACCAATTTTAAAAGCCCCAAGACCAGCCCCATTTTTTTTTTCTTTTTATAAAAAAAAACCCCCGACCCAAGTTCATTTTTAAAAGCCCCGACCCAAGTCCATTTCAAAAGCCCAAAAACAATAGCCCAACAACAAAGCCCTGTTTTAAAAAGGCCAAGGCCCAAAACCCAATTTAAAATCTCAAAGCCTAAATAGCCATTTAAAAAGCCCAGAGCCCAATTGCCATTTTAAAAATCCCAGCCCAAACCCTATTTTAAAAGCCCAAGAACAGAACCCATTTTAAAAAGCCCAAAACCAAAGCAGTGTTTTCAAAACCCCTAAGACCAAGCCTTATTTTAAAATCCCTAGCCCAAATCCCTATTTTAAAAAGCAAAAGCCCACTTGGGCTCAACCTAACTAACCAGCCCCACCACACGCCCACTTGGGCTTAGCTTAACCTAAGTCAGCCTAAGTCCCAACCTGACCCAAATCCTAACCGTAATCCTAACTATAGTTAAAACCCAAGGACGAACCTAACCTAGGGTCAGAATGATCCGAGATCAGTTTGGGTAATGAGAAAATGGGAAGAATTTTTTCGGGAAAATGCTAGAAAGATCAAAAAGGACAAAACATGGAAATTTGAATTCCTTGATATTTTTCTTTCATTTTATTAATCCTTTTCCAGTTTCAAATGAAGATTCCTAGAGTCATGTCATCCGTCTAGAGTCACTCAAAAAACTATTGCATGACAGGGTGACATCATGTAGTAAAAAATTAAAAAAAGAAAAAAAGAAAAGGAAAGGAACTGGCAGATGCCACGTGGCAGGGTGACGTTATGCTGACATCACCATGCTATAATAAATTGAAAAAAAAAGTAAAATTGCCATGTGTCACTGCTTTGGGTTGACACGTGACCCCCACTTCTTAAATCGGTTGACTTGGTTTAGACTAGTCAAACTGGTCTATTTCATGAACTATTTATTTATTTATTTATTTATCATTTAGTTTTTTAATAAAAAAATAATAAAACATTCTAAAATCTAAAAAATTTTTAGAAAAATCAAGAAAAATATTTTGAAGGATAGAAAAATAAAAAAAATAATTTTGGGTGGTTTCAAGCCAGAAAAAAAAATGAGATAAAATCTTTAAAAAGTATAGGGGTGCCAACAAAGAGGATTGGGGGTCCCTAAATGAGAAAGAAAAGGAGATTTAGTGAAAAGGGTTTAAACCATTTAAAATAGGGTCGCAACCTTATTTTTTTGAAAATACAGGAAGATTGGATTTTGAGCATTCGGTGTTGATTTTTCTTCTTGTGGTCAGTAACCTCTGTTTTGGTAAGATCTTTCTTTAATTCTTGTAAAAGTTGATTTAAGCCAAGGAATTGTATTTCTTGAAGATAATTGCTGATTGTATGCCTTTAGCTATTGAGACTAGAGAATACTCATGTATTCCCATAATTGTTGATAGTGGAATTATTTGAGTGAACTACAGCCCTATCATGCCCTAGACCTGCGGATGGGTCCCAAGTGTGATTTTAGTAACCTAACCTATCTTTGTATCGTTTAAAACATACATGATACTGTAGACACCATATTTTTACCCTAACTAGATAGAACAAGGGGTCTATTCTTATTTTCATTATTATTATTATTATTATTTTTAGTATTTATTATTATTTTATTATTATTATTAGTATTTTTATTATATTTATTTTATTATTACTTTCTTATAATTATGTTTATTATTTATTATTATTATTATTATTATTATTATTATTATTATTATCGTTTACTATTATTATTATTATTATTATTATTATTATTATCACTATTTTTTATCATTATTATTATTATTATTATCGTTTACTATTATTATTATTATTATTATTAAAAAAAAAGAGAACAAAAAAAGAAGGATCTTTAGGGTTTTTGGGGACATAGCCTATATATAGGCTCATTCTTTACAGCTTCAAGGGGGGAGGCGCACAGCAAGGGGGCGCGTAGAGCCAAGAAAAATACAAAGAAAAAAAAAACCTAATCTTTTCTAGCCGGATTTCTGTCCAAGCGGCAACAGCCGCTGCATCTCCTCCTTTCGTCTTCCCTGCTCCTCCCTCTCTCAGATCTCCCCTATCCCTCTATTCCACCTCACTTCGTCAGGGCCCCATTCGCCCAGGTTCTCTTTCTTCTCTGCGAAGCCTCCAGCCACGTTCTCGTTACAATCCCAGCGGCCCGAACCTCTGTTTCTCGGTATCTCAGTCGTATGCCCCACGCAGAACTCCATTCGCGAACGTGAGTCCCTCACGCAAGACTCTCTCTGGCTTGTCTGACTCCCCCCTGAACCGTTGACGGAGACGAGATTTGGGAATTCTTCGGCAGAACATCCACCTCGACCATCCTCTGCAATACCACCGAGAGCCATCGCAGCACCATCACGACTCCAGCGCCACCCACATCGTCGCCATTGCACATGCATCAGTAGCGACCACAGCACCCATGCCTGACAACCCCACTGTAAGCTTGCCTTACCCACTGCAGCCACTCTGCACACACATGCACATATATTTCTATTTATTTATTTACTTCCTTGTAGCTAACATTGTTAGGGTATTTTAAGTATTGTAATATATATATATATATATATATATATATTTTTATTATAGCTAACATTCATGTTCATTGCAGAGTTTATATGCAGGTTTATTTTGGCAAAACACTCACCGCACACACACACTGCACACACACTGCAAACACACACACTACACACACTCTCTCAAACACACACTTTTTACACACCCTTTTACACACACAATTTCACTCACACACCAGACACGAATACTCACGCACCCAGCACATACTAACATTCACAATGAGACACGTTCATGGCAGAATACACAATACACATACAGTAAGCATACACACACTCACAGCAAAATATACACCAACACACGCCAAAACACACACTATTACAGGTCTTAAAACAAACACTTTTACACACACTTTACACACACTTTTAGCAGGCATCTTTACGCACACCAAAACACACAGCAAGTATGTACACATACACACACTTTTTTGTTGTAAAGTTTAAATTTTGTTTGGTTATTGTTTTATGATTTTTAATAATTAATGTCCATATTTATAAATGCTAATTTGTTTATTTTCATTATTGTAGGATTTTTCTTTTTATTGCCAATCAGGCTTAGTCCAGCCTTCAAGCTGCACAACTCATGCCATGGGGAAATTAAATGGCGTGTATGTCATATAGAGTGTCTTATATGTATATCTGTTAATTTATGTGAATACGGTTAACTAATAAGATAACTTTGAGGGCTTACTGAGGAAGGTGAGTGCCCTGGTTGCAGTAATGGTACTAGAGCAGAGGAAAGCTACCTGTATGGGCGAGTAATCTTCCCTATCCTCGACTAATTATGTGTGTGAGTGTAAAATAAGAAAGTTTTAATAAATGTGTTTATCTGCTTAGTGAACTGGATATTTTCTGTACACTAAATGTATGCTGGCCACATACTGACATTAACTTAGTCTTTCCCTTACTAAGCTATGCCTCACCCCTACTTTACAAACTATCTTTTCAGGAAATCCTAGAGAATGGGTCTAGCAGGCTAGAGGAGTCGGGTTAGAGGTGTAAATTTATGTAGGTAGTGTGTATGGACAGAGAGTTTATTTTTGTGATATTTTATGGGTTGTAATTATGTGAAAATGGATATATTTGTGTATAAAGATAGTTAGAACTATGGTAATGTAATTTGAGGATTTTATATTTTATTTCTGCTACGTATGTGCATTTTATATTTGATGAATAAGGTATCAGGTACACTGACGTCACTAAAGTAGCACTCTAGGCCCACGTGGTGGGTCGGGGTCGTTAGAATACCCAACATCTTTTAGCTGTTTTTGTCTTAGTCCACATAGAAATGCGCTAATATGCTACGCAACATCTTTTAGTTGTTTTTGTGTTAGTCCGAGCATTTTTCAATTATTTTTGTGTTAGTCCCAACATCTTTCAGTTGTTTTTGTTTCCATGGTTGCATTAACACTCACATGTAACATATTTCATATAACACTTTTATACTCAATTCATTTCCTGTATATCCTACATCTCATACTTATAACATAATTCCACACAAAATTCTATTTACTCATGCCACACTATTTAGTAGTAAAATTCATATATATTCCCTGCAAAATAAGTCAACCTACATTTTACATTCACATACTGAAAAAATACCTTTATTTTCTTACATAATTATCCTGAAATATCTTTCACTTTTATTAGTCTATTTTCACATATACATAACTAATAAAACAGTTTTAGGCTCAGAAATCATAATTTAAATGGTTGGCATTTTAAACCCATAAGAAAACCAATACATATACATAAATTATCCATTTTTTTATCTGTTTAATTCATAAAATTCTGGTTTAATATATATTCTCCCTTACCTGCTTTCTTGAACTACGCCAACAGAAACCCCCAAAAGATACATGTGACGCTTACCCGGACCCTGAATTAAAAACCCTAGTTTAATCAGATAAACCCCAAATAATCTATTATTTTTACATTTTATCAACCTATAAACCTTAAATAAACATTTAAAAACTCAAAACTGAGAATCTTAACCCTTACCTCAACTTAAGAGCAATTTCCGAAAAGGCATGTTTAGAAAACTACTCCGTTAGATATGTAAAGAATCTTCCCTAGAACACTGTAACAGTTTCTGATCGTTGATTCGGGCTAAATTCGGGCAAGAAACTTAGAGAGAAGGTAGAAGAGGCAATTTCTAGAGGGAGAAAATGGAGGAAAATGTTTTCTTCCCAAGGAAGCTTCCCTGGTTCCTTTTATACTCGATTTTGCCACATGTCCTCGTCGACGAGTAGACATGATTCGTTGATGAGTCACAAAAGGAACTTTGTCGATGAGAAGATTCATTTGTTGACGAGTCTTAAAATATGAAATTTGCTCATTCGGGATCTTCTCGTCGATGAGGAACTGAATTTCGTTGACGATCTTTAGTAGAACATTCGTTGACGAAGACATGAAACTCATTGACGAGGTTTGCTATTCCCTTCTTTCAAAATTTTTTTCTTTTTCCTTTATTCCTTATTTATCTATTTCATTTATCATTTTCCTAATTATTTAACCATTAAAATTTTTCGGATCGTTACACAGCCTATATTCAAGCATGCATGCTTATCTTCAGTGTAAATAGTTGGAAGCCTGCCGACTGTGTTGTTGTCTTTCTCGAATAGAGGAGGATTCCGAAGGCTTGTTGTTTTCTTTCTTAGCCTTCAGTTTGTTGTGCTGCTGGAGTTCAACTTTTTCTCAGGCAGAGGAGTTTCACTCGTTGATCTCGGTTGCTTTGAATTAGAGGGCTTGCTGCTTGTATTCTCTTTCCTCTGTTTGTTATGATGTTGCTCATGGTTGTAGTTCTACCAGTTTGTTTCTTATTCGTGTTTCGGTGGTTATGTTTGTCTTTGTTTTAGTTTGGCTACAGCTGTTTGCTTTCATACTGCTACTATATTGTTTATCCTAGTTTTCTTTTTGTTCAACGGCTATTTCGGAGAGTTGGTTTCTTTTCGTTTTGAAGCCTCTAGCTTGAGATTGTTTGCTGCAATTCTTATTGAATATATTTCAGCTTTTACCCTCTCAAATATAAATATATATATATATATATATATATATATATTATTAATAAGTTTTGCAACAAAATTACGATGACTTAAGATTAACTCTTGTTAATTATAATAATTCTTTTAACAAAAATTAAAATTAAATTTTGATATATAAAATATGATAAATTTGTATTTTTAATTCTCATATATGTATCCAAGGGCTCAGATGGTAAGTAGCAGCTAGTTCATATATATGAACTATATAGAGCGTCGACTAAATTTGGGGCAAGGTGTTTGGTGGAAAGACCTGTGCATGTCACGTGATCAAACTACCACGGTATAGAAAACCATCAATGCCTTCATCAATTTTGGACTTTTCCAAAAAACATTTAGAACTACTTGAAGAAGAAACAAAAAACAAAGTCATTGAATTAAGGAATGATTCTTGGGGAGTGCTTTGTTCATCACATTTTTATGTTGATTTTATAACTAAATTTGATGAGTTAATTATTCTATATCACATAGTAATAAAGAATTTTCACAAAATAAGCAATCTCAAACTATTCCTATGATTTCTTAAATAAGTTTCATGAAAAATATTTAAATAATATTTTAGACCTAAATTTGTCCCATTGTACTACTTTGGTGGGTTAGACATTGACAACAAATAATATAGTACTATTATTACACAATATTATTGCATTAAAAATCAAGGTCAAAAATAGCTTTTTTATTGTTTTTAGGTTTTCTATAAATATCCTGGAAAATTAGAAATCAGACCAATATTTTTTTCTAATTTTTTGGAAAATTGAGAATAGAAAATAAAATTTGTTTTCCATGATTCAACACGTACTTAGATTTTGACATGATTAAACAAGTTTGAAAATGCTCTACTTAGATTTTGACTTGATTTAAACAAGTTGGAAATGCTTTACTTAGTATAAGATTTCTACTATTAATTTTGTCATCCTTTTGTATCTCCATGGAATGTGTTGGTGATCAATTAATTAGTCAAAGTACTCGTCTTTAAAAAGAGGTTAGTTAAGAAAAGTGAATCACATATCACCTAATCACTTGTGTGAATAAGCGGAGAATCGCCTAGAACGGGTATAAGTCAAATATTGCATATAAAAAAAAAAATCACCTAAAAGATGGAATCGCTTATCACTTAGGCGACGTAAAAGTTATGAGTAGCCACTCTGGCAACATTAACCACGTGGTCATCAAACAATGATGGAGTTCGCCCACTATCAGGCAACAAGGTGAATAAGGATTGGGCAAACATGTCGACTATAATAAATTAGACCTATTATGAAATTATCTCAATTTATGAGTATGTTTTATAAATGTCCTCTGTTGTATATTCAGGGTTTATTATAACTATAGAATTAACGCAGGTTTGTGCTTAGAAGAGCACAAATATGTGGTTTTCACGTGGTTCCTGTGTTCGTGGGGCTGTGTTTTCTTGGCTGGTTTTAGCAGGTTTGCTGGTGCTTTTGTCTCTATAGAGTTGAATGGTTTTGTCCAGTCCTCTGTTCATCTGTCGCAAGCTAGGAAGAGTTTCAGCAATGGCAGGAAATGATCTCTATTTTCTGGTGTTTCTCTGTTGGCTGGTGCAAAGGGAAGAGTTTCAGCTGTCGCAGGAAATGGTCTATGTTTTCTGCTGTTATTCGGTTGTTGTGATTTGGACGCTGTAGTTCTCGGGGGCTGCGGCTGGGGTTCTCTTGTTTGGGGGGCTTCTGGGCTTCTGTTGTGTTGTTTTGTTGCTTCCTGGTTTGGTTTTCTTGCGGATTGTTGCTGTAATTTCAGCAGTCTGCCTTCTGTTTTTTCTTGTCACACAACTATATGAAATACTGAAAATACATATTTAATTATTTAATTTATATAAAAAATTAATTAAATAGTTAAAAATTAAAATTAATGCAACAAAAGAGCGAAATGAAATGATAAGAGTTAGCACCAATAACAGCTCTACCGCAAATAATGCTGTTAGAGTTATGTTGTCAATCCCTATGCAAAGAGAAAATTCTATTGCCAAGTGTGATCAGCTATATATTGTGAGCGTCAAACTCTTATATTTTCCATTTTCAAATAATTACAAATCAACATGTTTCCCAGTTTTTAAAGATTCGTATAAAAAAACTGAAATGATTTTTTTTAATGGTTTTAAGGTTTTCTACGAGCATGTTGAGAAACTAGAAATCGAAGTGATATTTGTATTTATTTGAAAATGAAAAATAAGAAATATTTTTCACGTCTAAACAAGCATTTAGATTTAACATTAATTAAACAAGTTCGAAACACTTTATTTAGGACTAGATGTACATCATTCCATGAAATTCTATTCTATAAAATGATGATATTCTTATATCAAACGCACCTTTGGGAGGTGTGTCATACACATCTTACAAAGACTTATATCATAAATTTTTTCTATTATACACTACAATCAACGGCCATTTCCAAAAGGCAACGTGACTTGATGGCTTCTCATACTATCAAACCCTTCTATATTAGTGGTGCTACTGCCACCATTGTCAATGGGAAAACAATCTTTGAGCAAGCCATGAGTCTCTTCTCCATTTTGATCATCTTTTGTCCATGAATGGTTCTGCAGTAGTCTTAATCCCTCTAGCTCCAAAGCTACTTCCTTCATAGTGGGCCTTTCTTCCCCTCTTAATTGCAAGCATTGCATTGCTAACACAGCAACTTCCTTAATTTGCTTCGCATTTTTCTCACTCATCAATCCACTCTCAATAACTTCAAACAAGCGATCCTCTTTCATGGAAGAAGCAAAGAATGTAGCTAGATTTACCTCTTGCTTGGATCTATGGAAAGAGAGTGCCTTCTTACTTGTGAGTAACTCAACCAAAACAACCCCAAAACTATAGACATCACTCTTTGTAGTTAGTTCATTTGAGTGCAAGTATTCTGGATCCAAGTATCCAAGTGTCCCCTCTACCATTGTCATCAATTGAGCTTGATCTTTAGGGACTAACCTCGAAGCCCCAAAATCAGACACTTTTGCACTATTGTTGTTGTCAAGTAATATATTGGCAGACTTGATGTCTCTATGAATGATGGGAATGGATGTTGCATCGTGCAAATATGAAATGGCCCCAGCAGTTTCTATTGCGATACTCATACGAGTTTCCCAAGTAATATAAAGGGATGCTTGGTCTGCACAATGGAGATGGTCGTAAAGAGATCCGTTGTTGATAAACTCATAGACTAACAATGGAACTCTCGTCTCCAAACAACATCCCAAGAGCTTCACCACATGTCTATGGTTGATCTTAGAGAGAATAATCAATTCGTTGATGAAGTGATCAATTTGGCTCTCATCAATTGTTGTGGATTTCTTGACAGCAACAATTGTTTTGTTTGACAATATCCCTTTATAAACTATTCCTTGGCCTCCTCGACCTAAGATTCTACTTTGGTCATAGTTGTTTGTTGACCTTTCGAGCTCTTCTTTAGTGAAGATTTGGAGTGTCTCAGTAGATCTTTCATGCTTTGAAAGATACTCCTTTAACTTAATGCCGCCATTTTGTAGAAAGAATTTTTCTCCGAGTCTTTTAAGCTCTCTTCGTCTCAAATCCCAATATAACCAAGAACATCCCAATATCATGACTAATAGGCTTATGCAAATACCTACACATAAACAAGATAGTTAGAAATATACATGGTCAAATAATATTCAAACTTATAGAGCTCATGAAATTCCCATCTTAATTTATAGCAAACATTAAAAGGGGGTGGAATAATAAATCAATTTGATGAGTAATATCCACCAGGTTGACTAGATCAATTGCAAATTTGAGGTCATAATTATCAAGCCTATTAAAAACTACATAAATGAAAGAAAATTTTATTCATATTCTATATTCATCTTACTCTAAATCTACTATGGTTGATGTATTTTTTAATTTATGGGTTTTATTTTCTAAAGAGCAATTTCTTAATTTTAAAGAGCTAACAATCTTCAACAAAGTAACATATCAAAAAGTATAAAAAGCTTCTATTTGTGTGACATAATTCATATGTGAATTAGCAAGTTTTTTTTTTTTTTTTTTAAATAATGGTGTTTGAGGCCCTTCAACATTTTATTAATCTAGCAGGATAATGGGCATGTCCCTCTACCATTTTTTACTTAAGTATAAAGGTATTATTTCAAATGAAAAACAATTATCTTAAAGACTTGAACCTTAACCATTTGATTTGAGTTTATTATTTGAACAATTGTTGGAAGGCTGAAATAACAATTTAATCAATACGTACAAAACCTATCACTAATTGAACAAAAGCTTGTCAACATCCTTTTTATAGGAAATTTTTTTATAAGTACTCATGAAAATTATTGACAAATATTCAATATAGATAGATTCCATTGGTCAAGGCCAAATTCTAGTCAACTTTCTTTTAAAGTATTCTACAACAATATTTATTTTGTAATTTTTTTTTTGTTCATAGGTGATATTTTAAGTGGGTGACGCGCAATTGCACGATAAAGATCCCGAACGACTGAACCTCTAGGCTTAGGGTTCATCGACGAGACCCTTCTTTCATCGGCGAACATTCTTCTGCAGTTCGTCGACGAAGGCGTCATTTCGTCGACGAAAGTGACTAGGTCAACAACTTATAAATTGATTTGTTTGGTTGCTTAATCATTAAGAAAATGAATTTCTCTCTCTCTCTCTCTCTCTCTCTCTCTCTCTCTCTCTCTCTCTAACCCACGCCATCACTCTCTCTCTTTCTACAATTTCTCATCGTTCGTTGCCAAATTCGACGATCGGAAGTTACCACGAGGATCTAGGGAAGTTTCTCTATAAGTCTACTGGAGCAGATTTTTGATCTGAGCTTTTCAGGCATTACTCCACAATTAGGGTAGATAGGATATGTTAAGGTTTTATAGTTGTTTTGGGGTATAGGGGGCCTAGAAAATGCTAAATGAGGAATATTCCAAGGTTTGTGTTGATTTATCTGGTGAAAATGTGATTTCAGGATTTTGGGTTCCGTAATGTCGTAGGGCGTGGATTGTGGGGGTTTTTAGTGAGTTTTCCTATAAGTCAGGTAAGGAGATTATATTATGTCAGCTATTTTGTGAAATATGGACTGATTAATATGTAGTAGTTATCAGTGCTCGTGAGATACCAGTTATAGTAAACCATTCCTAGCTTGCCTTGGGGCGGGAATTAGACTTTTGGGAGTAGTTATCAGTGCTAGTGAGATACAAGTTATCCTATTTTATTGTTTTGGAGATTGTACTATGTAGACGGATAGTGGTATGTATATATTTGGAAAACAATTAAAACTCTGGTAAAGAATATTGATGTTTTAGTAATCTTATGTTGTATGGTTTTATTTTCAGTATTGGCAGATGCACTCGAGATTCCCTGGTAGAGCAGTTTGCATCTCTATATATACGTATGTGTGGTATCAAAGAATGTTGATTTGTTTTATTAGGACTCCGGGCCCATGTGGCGGGTCGGGGCGCTGCAGGTTATATCAGAGCCTAGGTTGTTAAGTTCTGCATACTAGATTGGATAATTTTACCAGAGTATAGACTTAAGCAGGATGAGGATAGGAATGGCTAGAATAGGAATTTCGAGTTTTGCTGTGTAAGTCTGGAGGTGGAAATTCCTTAACGGACTTCTGTGTTTTTCTGATCAGTCGATGGGTTCAGAAAACCACAGCAATCCATTGACAATTTTGTTTCCAAGTGGAGGGGCAGAAACTTGAAAATTTGAACGGGAATAGGAAATTGGTAGAGGATGTCGTAATTTAGGGGAGAAGATTTAGGTCGGTATTTGGAATTTATTTAAAGTGAGCATTCCTTTGTGTTATAATTGCACCAGAAACATTAAATATCAAACATCTTCAATCCCAGATGTTCGTAATTTTACAGGCATTTTGCTATCTTATTGTTAAGATGTAGAACAAAAATAATTAAAAAATATTTTTACTATTTTAGAAAATCATAATTTTGATAGCGATTAAGGATTTAATAGTTTTAAAATTATCAAAAGAAATTATCCATGACCGCATAAATTGATTGAAATGAATTCATATAACCAATCTCATCGAGTGGACTTAAGGCTTTGCAATCTAGAGAAAATGGAATCAACAATCTAATTTTGCACAAAAAATGTAACACTAATGAGTAATGACTCCCACCAAAATAAATAATTATTTTCTAGTTTTATGTTTATTCAGATACTTGAAAAGAGATATTTACTTACTTTTTCAAAAAAAAAAAAAAAAGTATATCATTTGAAGGAGAGTTGAGAAAATTTTTCCAAAGAAAACTAAAAGGACATGTCTTTATTATTTAGGTAGCGATATTCATTAAAGTCAACTACTTATAATTTGGTAGAATACTCATTATTGTACAATAAAAGAAAATAAACATCTTTGTGTGATCTTTTTGTCATAATTTTATGGGTAAAAAATCTAACTTTTTCTACAATTATCTAATACTAAGTGAGTTACTCAGTTATGCCTATCAAAAAATTTACCTAAAGTAATTATTGTAAGTGAATTCTTCAATTATGTTTTCAATAACTTTAATAAGTTCCAACCATCGGGTTTATTAGGCCTACTCAATCCCTATCATACGAAATTAAGATTTGGTATCATTTTTGTAATTAAATACATAGTCTAACATATTTAACTTTTTATATAGTCGCATCTTTAGGAATACAAGTATATAGGCTCCAATCATGGTCGGAATGCACTTAATGTTTGAGTTTTGTAGACCTAGCCCTTGGTTTTAAGTTACAAATCATTTTCATAATTCAAGAATTTACTACATATATTCACTTTTCAACTTTTCTTTTAAAATCACAATTCTTACTACTGCATGGCATAATTATAAATTAATTTTTTCACATCATTCCTCTTTCGTAACAAGTTAATTAATTAAATTGTTTGATGTGTAGTAAGACCATGCATTATAAGATTCTTTTCCATTTCTAGAGAAAAAAAAAAAATCACATACAGTTTCATAGTCTATTAACAAGAAATCAATAGAAAAGACGAAGAAAAAAAAAAGCTAAGAGTCAGAACACATTACCCAGCGCCATAATAATCCAACGAAGTGAGTGGTTGGGTTTTGGAATGCGACTGCAACCACTCCCGTCTATTTTTCCATCCCCTTCGTACTCCTTTGGACAGACACAATTAAAAGTTCCAGGAGAGTTGTGGCAGGTTGCAGTTTCATTGCAGGGGCTCCGTTGACTTTGGCACTGGTTAATATCTAAGAAAATTAAATTAAGAAGAAATCAAAAAGTGCATCACAGCTAGATCTACCTATGTAAATGATTAACTCAATAATCATGCAAATTATGAGGATTTCGAAGTTAACGATCAAATAATTATCTCAATAAAGACAGTTTTTGAGGTGGAATACCCCACTGAGATCGTCCATCGATAATTGGTATCCATGAATTTGTCATGTATCTAAAGAAAAATTCATGACTCGATTATTAATTTGCATTGGTTAATTACCTACGCAACCATTGGAAAGGTATGGATTCCCTTCAAAGCCTCGGGAGCAATTACACCAATACCCGCCACCATTCTCTGAATCGATGCAGTCGCTATGCTGCATGCAGGCATAACTCTTGAGATTCTTCTTGGCATCACGGCATGATTGATTCCCAACAGCCCAGTCTAACACCATGGGAGCCAATTCTCTCTGCTGCAGATCGAGAAGGTCGAGGGACGAGAAATTGAAATATCCGTCCACGGCAACAAATGCATAGCTGCAGGGATTGAACTCCGTCACCCCAGAATGATTGTAGTAGCTATGAAGCTCGATGTTATAGCTTCGTATGCCTTCGGGGATGGAAGTTTGGCAGCAGGCGATGCCGGAGCACGATCCGTTGATCACGTAGTTGGTGTTTTCACACAGTGACATGCACCCGGTAGTGTACCTCCGCCCGCTGTTGCCAGAGATGTAGGCATAGGTATCGCAGCCGAGAGCCACAAACTTGTTTCGTGTGTTGGAGATAGGAAACTTGTTGAGTTTGAGCCAATTCTCGTATTTTGTATTGCGCGAACCATTGCTATAGTAACAGTCGTAAGAAATCCACTGATTGATGATGATCTCGGCGGTGAATAGTGATATGTTGAGGATTTGGATGTTGCTTTTGGTTAGAAACGCTTTGGGAGGATCGAGAGTGGTATTACAGGTAACAAGGAAATGTTCGTCTATGTGGCAGCTGCTGCCACTGGGGCCATCGTCAGTGCCGAATGGGTATGGGATGGGGACGTTGCCACAGCGGCTCCGGCACCCGTGCTTAACTTGTGCTTCGGTTTCAGCGTTTACAGCAAAAGAGAAGGTAGAGACTAGCACTGCTGCCGCCGCCGCCGCTGCCGCTGCTACAAGCATGGAGTTGGGAAGCATTTTGGGAGGGGCGTTTCAGGACCGTGTATTTTTCTCTTCTATTTGCCTTTCAGATTACTTCGGACTTGGACTTGATATATTGTTCTGTTCTATATGTAGATAAATAGTTGTGTGGCTGGCTTAGCAGTATTTACTTCATTTAGTCGTTTGCAGGGGGCCTCTGGCATTCAATTCGTGGACTGCGTCAACCTCATGAGTCAACTTTGATTTAGATTTACTTAACGTATTGTTGACACCGGCAGTTGGGGTGAGCATATTCGGTATTAACCGGATTAATCGGCCGAAATTGGCCGATTCGATTCGGGTAAAAAATTCAGTTTGGTCGGTTCAGTTAAAGTTTTATAAACTCTCGGTTAATTGGGTTCGGTTCGGTTAACGGTTAAAAAAATATCGGTTAACCGATTAACCGAAATTTTAATATACTTTATAATATATTAATAATAGGGCGGGGTGGGCGGGCGACTCGGGCTTGGCTCGCTTGGGGCTTGGGGCCTGGGCCTGGTGGGAAAAAAAGGCTCGGTGCGGCGCCTTCGCTCAATTCACTCCACAGTCCACACTCACAGTCCACAAACACACACACAGACTCACACTCTCACAGACTCAGTGGGGAATCGAGGATTGTCGGATTGGGTCATTGGGGATTAGAGTTAGGGTTTATCGCTTCCTCTATTCCTCAGTTTCTTTGTGCTCTGCCGAGTCCCGAGTGCCGATCTGCCCTGCACGGCGCACGTCCGCAGGCCGCAGCTCTCCTGCCTCTCCGTTGGAGTCATCGGACCACCTTTGGAGCCTCTCGTCTCGGTCCTCACTCCTCAGCGTGACAGCGTCTCGGACTCTCAGTCTCAGCCACCACCTCGCCGTGCAAAGCCGGACCCCAGTGGCAGTAAGTCAGTAACTCTTCCTCTTCTCCTCCTCCTCCTCCTCCTCTTCTTCTTCTTCTTCTTCTTCTTCTTCTTCTTCCACTTTTGTTATTATATTTATGTGTGTTTTTTTGGGTTTGCATTTATCAACATTTTTTGTGCTTCATTTTTAATTTCCGGTAGAAATTATTAGAAGGTTTAGAATGGAAAATATGATTTGTCTTTGAAGTTGATTTTGCATTTAGGATGAGTATTTCAGTTTCAGTGTAAATAGTTAGGAGTCAGGACCTTCAGATTATTCAACAAATTTGGTTTTGTGTTTATTAACGAATTCAGCTTCAAAATATTTAATGGATGCTCCCAAACACCACCTTAGAGCTGTGAAAATTAGGTGAAATCTAGAGAAAATTTATCCTAGTTCTTGGTTAGTTTTATTAGAATGCATTATTTAGTGCTTGAAAATTTTAAATCTTGAAAGTTCAATGAGAACATATTCCATTGAAACATTATCAAGTGTCTGCTTCCATTTTATTTTGTGGAAAAACGTTGTATTGTAATTTTATTATCTTTTAGCCAGAAATAAGTGATGCAAATTTATTCATTAAAATGTTATTCACAACAAATGCATCGATTAAATTTCAATGGGATGATCAACGCGTGCTCATTGCATGCATTTTTAATAATTGAAACCCAGAACCACATTTTTTGAGCTTTCTACATATAATTGCCACTTGCTAAGTTATGAATATGAATGCAATAGGTAAGCATATTGTTTTATGTAAAAGTTTTTAAGGTAAGAAAGCTTTATGTTGTGATTAGAGTATTTTTTAAAAAAATTTGGATTAGTACTCTTCTATGATGGACTTTACCCTTCTTTTTTATTTTTTTTCAGATATTAAAGGGAAAATGAGCAATGACTTGCCTATAGAGGTGGAGGTGCCAAACTTGGAAGATGCAATAATGACGCAAGATAATTCCCAACATCAGCCTTCAAATCCCAGTATGACAAGTGAGAGTGCTACTAATCCTCCTACTCAATCTAATGAAAAAGTTAGGAAGAGAATGAGACCAAGATCTGAAGTGTGGGATCACTTCACTAAATTTGTGATGGAGTCTGGTGAAATTAAGGGTAAGTGTCATTATTGTCATATTGATTATTGTGCTGATCTTAAAAAGAATGGTATGGGCACACTTAGATATCATATGGTTAGATGTGCACAAAATCCACATGTTGAAGAAACAAAACAGACATAATTAAATTATCAACCAGCCTTAAAAAATGCAGAGGGCTCAGAGGCAACTCTTACAAATTGGAAATTTGACCAAGAGGTAATTCGAAAGGCATTATCTTACATGCTTACTGTTGATGAATTGCCTTTTAAATTTGTAGAGAATATGGGATTCAAACATCTTATGAAAGTTGCATGCCCTCGTTTTCGAATTCCATCAAGATGGACAATTTCTAGGGATTGTTATGACCTTTACATGGAAGAGAGGTTAAAGTTGAAAAAGTTTTTGAAAATCTCCTCTCAAAAGGTTAGTTTCACAACTGATATATGGACTTCTTTGCAAAAGGTCAATTATATGTGTTTGACTGCACACTTTATAGATAATGATTGGAAATTGAACAAAAAGATCCTTAACTTTTTTCCAATTTATAGTCATAAAGGTGAAGAGATAGGTATGGCCATTGAGAGGTGTTTGCTTGACGGGGAGTTGATAATGTGTTTACAATGACTGTAGATAATGCAAGTTCAAATGACGTTGCAATTGCCTACATAAAAAGAAAAGTTTCAAATTGGAGAAAAGACATTTGTGGAGGCAAATTTTTGCACATGAGGTGCATTGCACATATAATTAACCTAGTTGTGCAAGATGGTTTGAAAGAAATGGGGGATTCAGTTGCTTGTGTTAGAGACGCAGTCAGATATGTTAGGCATTCACCTGCTAGGTTGAACAATTTCAAGCGTTGCGTAGAAGTAAAAAAAGTAGAATGCAAAAAGATGTTATGCCTAGATGTTAGGACTCGATGGAATTCTACTTATTTGATGCTAGACACAGCTCAAAGATATGAAATGGCTTTTGAAAGGTTTAGGGATGAAGATCCTTCATTTAGAATTGAGCTTGAGACTAGGGATGGCATACCAAGTAGTTTTGATTGGGAACAAGTTAGAAAATTTGTGATGTTTTTGGAACACTTCTATGAACTCACTATACGAGTTTCAGGTTCTTTGTATGTTACAAGTAATACCTTTTTTGATGAAATTAGTGGGATTGATTGTCTTCTAAAAGAGTGGGAAAATAGTGATGACCTGGAGTTGAGTTTAATAAGCATGAAAATGAAGGATAAATACAACAAGTACTGGGGAAACATTGACAAAATGAATATGTTGATTTTTGTTGCATCTGTTCTTGACCCTAGACGTAAGTTGGGATTTGTGCAATATGCTCTTTCTACTATGTATGAAGGCGACAAAGGTTTATTGGTGGGGAAAAAGGTTCAGGATACAACAATGGAATTGTTTGCTGAGTATAAAAAGTTGTCACAATCTAAAAATGAAGAATCAAATAGAAGTGAAACTTCAAGCTCGACTTGCTCCACTGGTCAAGATGAAGCAGCAGATCGAAAGTTCAAAGTTTTGTATCAAAAGTACAAGACTCAAATTGGAGGTGGAGATAATAAATCAGAGTTGGATAGGTATTTGGGGGAGGATTGTGAAAAGGACGGGGAGGGTTTTGATATTTTGGAGTGGTGGAGATTAAATAGTCAAAGGTTTCCCGTCCTTTCACATATGGTTCGTGATGTTTTAGCAGTACCCATCTCTACAGTTGCTTCAGAGTCTGCTTTTAGCACAGGGGGGCGTGTTCTCGATGCCTTTAGGAGTTCTTTGACTCCTAAAATTGTTCAAGCTCTTATCTGTACACAAGATTGGATTCGGGGTTCACATACTCCAATTAAGGTCGAAGAAGACATAGATGACCTTGAAAATCTTGAAAAAGGTAATATTATATTTATATATTGTCAAAAATTTTCATTTTTTCATTGAATGATTAATTATTACAACTTACGAGTGCTTCTATACAATTTTTTAGAGTTGTCAAAGGTTGCATTGGAGTCCACAATTGGTGAATAAGACAAATAAAGAAAGACAAAGGGTTGGTTTCATACTTTCATATTGAGATTATGCTTTAGTGTTTTGTCATATAAATTATATACTATCAATTATCATTATTTTGGTTTGTTGCAGACTTACAGGTGAAATAAGCAGAGAAATTGTGCTTTGTATTTTGCAATGTAAGAAGCTGAAAAGTGGGAGTTTCTAATACAAGAAGCCATGAAATTGTAGCCGTCACTTATCAGCTGATGTATGAAGCATTAAAGTCCTAGTTTTTTATTTTAATTTTTTAGAAACAATTTATATTTTATGTTTGTTTTTTATTTTTATTTTGCACAAACTATTTACATTGGTCTGTAATATAATATTAGGAACTTTTTACTCTTGAACTCAAATCCAAGTAGACACTGCAGACCTTTAAATTTCATGTTTGGTTTGTGATTATATTTTTTTAGGAAGATTTTCTAGATTGTTTTGGTATGCAGATGATTTTATTTTTACATTTATTAGATTTTATGTAAACAGGGTTCTATACTTCTATTTTTACATTGATTATATTTTATCTAAACAGGGATAAGACACCTAGTTGACTAGTTGTGAGCCTCTGATGGTGTCATTATAGATTTTTTTTGTTCTTCAAAATTAAGAGTTTCTTAATTCAGCTGACGGTGGATAACCCTATTCCCAATTCACTCCACCCCACTTTTTTTTTTTTTTTTTTTTTTCTATTGAATTATGGGATTGTCTTGCTTAATTTGCCTTTAGTAGAAAACTAAACTTGTGCAAAATACAGATTATTTGTTTCCATTATTCATTTCACTATTTCACCAGTTCCATGAAGAGCGTATTTTTACTTTCCCAGGTCCTTTGAAGCTTCATCTGGCCATACCTGATTATCACCTTTGGTCATTTAAAAGAGGTAGAGATGCAGGAGCTGCAAAAGAAGAGATTTTACCAGTAAGCCAAACAACCATTATGGTACAAAGAGGAATTTGCACAAATGGTGAAAAATCCAAGTTTCAATACATGGGTAGATGATAAAAGTCAGTATCAATAATAATAGTAGCAGTAGAAGTAGTAGTAGTAGTAAGTGCCAGAGATGTCTTGAAGGAGTGAAGAGGTTATGTGCCAGGGCTTCCACTGGGAGCGTGAAATTTGGCATCATACCCCACTAGTCAAACAGTTAATAATTTTTATTAAAAGAAAAGTGCATAAGATTGTCTTGATCTGGTCAAATGGACAATCCTAGGAGCAGTCCACAATAAAGCTCTGCTAACATGCAAGTTTTACAGACCAGGAATTAGATCATCTTCCAAAAAGTGACATTATATTCTATACCCTTTTCTCTCTTCAATCAATTGGTGGATATAGTTTTCAGAGTATCTTTTGAACTCTATATAATCCAGCCAAAAAATTGCCAGCCTCTTGAAAGAAATTTCTAAGGCTTCATTTGCAACTATCAGCCTCTTGAAATATATATATAAATCCTTTTCCGCAAATTTTTGCGATCATGGACCATTTCTTTTGATAGATTCAAGGATATTAAATCCTTAATCACTATCTCCTCCCAAATTATACTCGTTATTATTATTATTATTATTATTATTATTATATTTTATCATTGTTTTTCTTGTTTTGGGTTCTTTGTTCTATGGTAAAATATCATTTTTATTAATAAAATTAATAAATAAGGTATTTAATTAAGCTGGATTTGGTTTTTTAATTTTTTTGTATAATTATCAATTTTAAATAAAATCGGTTAACTGAATTACCCGTTCGGGTAATTCGGTCGGTTCTGGTTCGGTTTCCACGACCAATTTGGTCGGTTCGGTTAATACTTTTATTTAACCAAATTTTTTGGTTAATTCGTTTAATTACCCGAATTTGGCCGAACCGACCGTTTGCTCACCCCTACCCGGGAGTTGCTCGAACTTCAGGTCCATTAGAGACTTTTCAAATGAACTTCTTATCTAGCTAGTTCATATTTATTATTGCTGTTGAATGATCCTTGTTGGTGTTCCTTAATCACATTCACTTGAAAGATAAAAAGTATAAATGGTTTGAAAAATCGAGATGTACTCAGGAAAATTACTCTAATGTCTAAGTAAGGAACTTTATCGAGAGATTTATTACAACAATCTAAGAATGGGTATTAATGACATCATCTTACCTCTTCTCACATCTCTCATTCTTTATTGTTGCGATAAACCTTTTGATTAAGTCCCTTACTTAGGTATCGAAATGATTCCCCAAAGTACACCCCGGGTCTTCTAAGCCATTCATACTTTATCTCTTTCAAGTGGTCATAATCAAGGAAAGTTTTCAAAGATCGTTCGATTTTATTCAGCAACAATTACAATGCAGATAGCAATAATCACTGTATTTTCAGTCAGTATTAATCTTTTCCTTTGGATATAAAAATAGTCATGCGAAGAATTGAGATCGACTTTTAGGATTCTTTTGGATTCAAAATTTGAAAACCAAAAAAATTATATATTTGGGAGGTATAAATCCTACATTTGTAAAGGATATCGATCCGTAGATATCTAGGATTCTCTATTATGTAATCTAAAAAAATATTTTGATCCTACTCATCTTGACTTGTACCTTTTGGTAATCAACCTTTTGATGAAAATTAATGTAATGACCCCTAAAATGTATATACGATTAAAGTAAAATAATAATAAAATAATAAAAATGGTGATTTGGTACGAAGGTGCTTTCTATTAGGATCCTTGATTTCACATTTTATGCCTAAGAAAAACCTTGTCTTAACGAGTGCTCAGAGACTATTGCGGCTCAGTCGCTCTCTAGAGGTTGGCTTGATCAAAATGGAATTTCAGAAGATAAATAGAGTAGACACAAATAATGTAATGATTTCCAAAAAAAAAAAAAAAGTTAATTAATTAATTAAGAAATGTTTTAAACCCCTCGGGTATTTTACAGCATTAATTTATATTTAAGAAAATATTTTTAACACGAAAATCGTGTGACATGAGTTTATTTATACGTTGCATATTTCACGAAAATTTGAGTAAAGATGACATGAGTTTATTTTTACATTACGTATTTCATGAAAAAAAAAGTAAAAAAAAGAAGAAGAAGAGATTTTCATGATATTATTTTAATTGTATAAATTATATAATAAAAAGTTTTCAAAACCCCCTATGGCTCAGATGATACAAAAATTATGAATGTTCGGTACCGTAACTTAAAGTTTAAACGGATCAGAGTGCACTCACACTGTTTATAGAGTGATTTTATACGGTAGTGAATTTCTCTTGAGTGCACACTTGGGTCAGACCAAAGTTTAATAGGGAAAATCTCATTCTATGATGATGTACGTTGATTTAGTTTGGCTGACCAGCTAGCTAAGTCTAGTTTTCGGACCACACAACTCAATCATAATAGTAAACATGACTTATGAATAATAGACCTATGGGTGGTTTTTACCGTATGTGTATATACATATTTAATTACGTGTGCAAAGCTATTGATGAATTGAAGGAAAAGTATATGTTTATGCGAATAGAGGCATTTTTGTTCCTAAATGATGATTTAATAAAGAAAAGTATATACATACATATATATATATATATATATATATATATATATATATATATATATATATATACACATACATGATTGAATATTATAGTTATAGTTTTAAAAGTTAAAAAGTTCAGTTTAATAGTTATTGTATATGATTATAAAATTTTACTGTTAGAGAAGATAGTAAAAGTTTTATACAGAAAATTTTAAATTTACATTTATTTAAAAGCAGTTTTGAAGTTATAGTATTAAATTTTATTTTACAAAATTATGATATTATGAAAGCTCATTTTGGTTACACACTAATAATAATCTTATTTACTTACTGTGCGTCGTCTCACCCCAATCATTATTTTACATTTTAGATAATTTTGAAAAGTGTACTAGAAATCTGGCATAGCAAGTGTATGGGCAGGAGTAGAAATAGCATAGTAAAATAAAAATTTAACATAATATAATTTAGAATATGTTTGTGTATTTCAAAATTTTAGAAATTTTCATTTTAATATTTGAGACGTATTGTAACACACCGAACCCGAAACTAGGGTGTTGGCCTTACAAGGTTTAAAATCTTGTTATCTTGTTTTGATGCTAACAAACAAGTGAAATATAATATATTTGTGTGAGTAATGATATTTTAGGGCTCATATATGAGAAAACAGTTAAAGTGCTCACAAGGATCAAATGAAGCTTAAAAGAGTCAAAGCATGGATTTAAAGATGATATATGAAACCTTGAAGAATATGAGGACATGAATGAGTTGTTGAAAGTCAAGGCATATTAAAGTCCAAAGAGCCAAAGAAAGGCAAAGTGAGAAAGTTCAAAGTATATGGAAGCTTAAAGAAAAGATGAACTCAATCCAATGACAAAGCATGAAGACTTAAGAACTTAGAATGTTAATATCTTAGAAGTCTTTATGTAAGTGCTTTAATGTTTAAAATATTGTTTGAAATATTTTAAAACTCTTAGGTCAATTTCTTAGACTTAGATACCTTTTAAAATACTTGAAAATTATTTTTATAAGGTCAAAAATTATTTAAAAAAGGTTAGAGTCATTTTTGGAATAAAAAGCACCAAAAAGAGTTTTCCTAAATGCTGTGAGTTTTTATATAGCCACATTGAGGTGAATTTTTCTCTATCAAAAACTCATTAATTTAAAAAATAGTCAACATGAAAGTTGTAGTATTTTTTCTTATATTTCTTTTGACACTAAGAACACCTAATTTGGAGTTATACAAAAAAATTTATGACTAAAACACTAAAGTGGGGTCACTGTTGTCAAATGTCTGAACATTGTTCAACGGGCAAATTTTTTAAATTTTAATATTTTAAAATATAGCCGTTTGAACTCCAAAATTTCTAAAAAATTGGGAAAATCTCTAAGGAAACTTTTGCAACATGGAAACAAGTTTGAAAGCCTATAAATATATGGTTTTGCAAATCAAAATAGATACAAGAATTGAAAAATCTGTTTGTAAAGCTGAAAGCACTCTTGTTCTTCCAAAGCTCTCTTGTTCACTCATTACAAAACTATTTTTCTGAGATATTCAGAAGTACTAATCCTTCCCCCTCTGAATTTCTACTGCTTATCCTCATCTAAGAAGGATATTGGTGAATTCTACACTTGAGTTTCATTGTATTTCATATTGATATTTTACATTCAAGTATATAGTGCTGAAATTGTACTAACTTGCTCTTTAAGAGAGTATACTTGTACGCAGATCTTATCTTTTATTTCTTGTAGTTCTTTGACGTTCTAAGGATTGTTTGGATCGTTGGCTAAGTAAGGGGATATTGCTTAGAGAGGCGGGCTCTAGCCTAAAGGAGTGATCGAACGAGGGAATATCGTTTGGAAAAGGCGGGCTCTAGCCTTAACCAAGGAGGTTGTAAAGGTTTGTTCCACCCGTCAATGGAACAGGTTTAGTGAATCCTTTGGTAGTTTGCCAAGGGCGAGGACGTAGGCTAGGTATAAGCCGAACCTCGTAAAAATCTCCGTCTCATTCTCTTTTTCCCTTACTCTTTATTTTCAGCATATTTAAATTGCGTGGATGGTTTATTTGATAATTATATATACTATGTAATATTTGGAAATCAAACAAATTTAAGGTTTAGTTTTGATTTGGGTTGCGGAAACCGAAAGGAAGTACGTTGGTTACACCATATCTTGCGGAAACCTTATGGGAGTATGTTACTTTGTTAACATCCCAAAGATAAATTTACCAAGAGTTTATTTGAGTTCTAAATATTTGAAAAGAGTGATTTGATTCATCTATACAGGGCTTTACATTAGCAAGCATAAATTCTCATTTGCTACAGGGCTTGGTTCAAATTTGGAAAATATAAATAAACAACCATCTTGAGTTGTTATATTACATAAGTGTTGTATATTGGCTTGTTTGTTTACTTTATAATTTTAGTTGATTGGTTTGGTTGAATGATTGGATGTTTGTATGGTTAAAAATTAAGTAAAGAAACTAAGTTCTTGAGTGCTTAACAAATTAAACAAATCAATCACGAATTGATTAAAAGAAATAAAATAAGGTTAAGAATTCTAAAAAGGAATAAAAAAAAAAATTTTATAAGTCAATTCACCCCCTTTCTTGGGAAGCTATTCCTAATTTCATAGGGTCCGAAGTGTTATTCAAAATATAGCTCTGATACCACCTTGTGATGCCATGAACCCGCCAAGTGGGGCTCGGGAAACACGGTGCCACGTGTTTCATTTACCTGTATCTGATATCATAATCTCACATCGATTATGCAGCGGAAATAATAACAACTCCTCAACAATATACTAGAGTTTTTACATCTATATAATCTCAAAAGGTATTCTCCAACATCCAGTATTCACAAACATATATTTATATACATTTTGGAAACTTAAAAAAATCCATAAATATACATCAAAGTCTATACCCTCTCTCACTAAAAAATGCTACACCAGTCCCGAGCTCACTAAGCTCGATCACGTTGAGGGCCTAAAAAAGATAAAATTCATATCGGGTGAGTCACATCTTAGTAAGTCGAAATAGATTAGCACCAGTGTGTGGCTATCATGAGGTTTGTGTATGTATATATATATATCATTATTTACAATATTTGTCACAGTTATGAAACCATTCTCTATCCATACTCACAAACATGTAGCGTATTTTAAATAAAACGAGAGTTCCTAAGGATTGGGGTGATTACCTGCCCATACAAGTAGCACCCCTCTGCTCTGATACTTTATGCAACTTATAGCTACAACTGAAACATATCAGGGCACTTACCTTATTCAGTAAGCCCTCAGGTGGTTAGTTTATCTTGTATACACACACATTTACACAAATGTTTATTGGCAAAAGTTCCCTAGAATAGGGAAGATTACCTGCCCATACAAATAGCTTCCTTCTCCTCTAACTCGTTATACAGCCCAGTATGACTACATCTGATATTAATTAGGGCACTAGCCTTTCTCAGTAAGCCCTCAGATGGAATGTATACTTCGCCCTAAATAAATAAAATACTACAAATAATACATATTTGCCAACTCTATATCTATTATTTCTACATATTCATCGTTTCATGTTCTTAGTATTTCACATTACATAATTCACTTTTAGAGTTCACATCACATGAATCTCATATTAGATAATTTACTTTCACAGTTCACTTTACGTGAATCTCATATTCATATTTCATTTCCACAGTTCACATCATGTGAATCTCATATTCATATTTCACTTCCATAGTTTATATCACGTGAATCTCATATTCATATATGCATTCATATGTTCTGATCTCATATAATTCACAGGTTAAATTGAATAATTATGCATTTAGAACTCATTATCAGATGGATAATCACTGTCATGTGTTGGCCTGGGTTTTTCAATCTTGTTTCGATGATAACAAAATGAATGGGGCTTTAACATGTGGTGTTTAGTGATGTGTTTTAGGTAAAAGGACTTTCAAGGTTGATAAGATGAAGTTCAATGTTAATCTAATGGAAGTTCCTCAGAATATTGAAATCAATGAACAACAATGAAGAAGTTAAATGGGCAAACAAACCTTAAAATCAAAAGTGAATCTCAATAGGTTGAAGGACCTAGTGCTCAAAGAAGACCATGATTAGAAGGACTGTTGTAAGTACTTTAAAGCCAAATGCTATTTAGATATGTGAAACTCTCAAAAATCAAAAGAAACTAAGACACCTTGTTAAAACAGCTTAACATTTGTTTTTTTTTTTTTTTCTATTTTGAAGCTCATTAGGCAAAGAGACTTAGAGAACTTAGTTCAAGTCTTGGAACACATTTTTCAAAGTTAAACAAGTTAATATTCCAATATTAATTAAGCAAATAAGAGAGAAATCAATAATTTAATTAAATGAGGAAATTATTCTTTGGAAAAATTTTGAATTTCAAATTTAATTCAACGATTTAATTAAATGAGGAAATTGTTCTTTGGAAAAATTTTGAATTTAAAAATTAAATCAATAATTTAATGCTACCTAATTAAATGAGAAAATTGTTTTTTGAAAAATTTTGAATTTCAAAATTAATTCAATAATTTAATGCTACCTAATATAATGAGGACATTATTCTTTAAAAAAAACCTATAAATACCTCTTTGGGTAATGAAAAATAAGACATAGAATACTCAAGAAAAGTTATCAAACAATCCATATGCTGAAGTTCTTCTTGCACTGAAGTTCTCCTTGAGTTCCATTTGCTCACATCTTTTGCTGAAGAGAAATTCTACAATTTTGGTAGATTGAAAATATCAAAACTTGGTTCCGGGTTGCAATTCATTTTTTTTTTTTAAACCATCGGTGACTTCTAAAACTTTAAAGCTTCACATGTTCTATATTGCTTTGGTTTTTTGAAGTACAATTTATAACTCAAATTTGTACAACTTGTTCTAAATTTTGAGAGTATTTTTTGTACACAGATCTACTTTTATCTTCCTGAAAAAAGTGTTAATTGTGTAATATTTTTGTTCCACTAGGAAGGAACAAGATTTAGTAAATTCCTTAGGTGGTTGACCTAAGGCGAGAACGTAGGCTAAGGTAAGCCAAACCTCGTAAAAAGTGGTGGTGTCACTCTCTTCTCCTTACTCTTTTTTAATTTCAGCAACGATATAACCTGCGTGAATGTTTTAATACTTATAATCATAAAGTAATACGTATTGGAATTTAAATAAACCCAAAAAGCCTAATTTCTTCTTGGGCTTGTGGAAACAGAAAGGGAGTACGTTTGTAACAACCCGAAAAATAATAGTATTTTAATAATAAAGAAGGAAGAAAATGGAAATAGGAATAGAAGAAGACAGTAGACTTCGTCGACGACATCGTACTTTTGGAAAATACCCCAATAAATTTATTAGGGCCTCGTCAACGAGGGCGAGCTTCGTTGATGAGAAAATACCGAGAGGGGTTTTAGGCCATCTGAAATTCGTTGACGAGGAAGCAAGGTTTGTTGACGAAAATACTGAAAGACTCGTCGATGAGATGACGTGGCTCGTCAACGAAGGCCGCAGTATAAATAGTGTTTAACTCGAATTTTTACACAGAAATTTCAGCTGAAACCCTTTCTCTCTCTCTCTCTCCTCCACAGCTCCTCCTTATTTCTTCAATTTCGGCCTCGCCAGTCGCCGGATCGACGATCTGAGGCCACCACAACACTCCTGGAAAAGTTCTCTGCAAGTCTGCCAGAGCGGATCGTTGGTGGAATGAAGTTGGGATTCATCCCAAATCTAGGGTAAGGTCTTTTATTCGGAATTTGACTTTCGAGCAGTTGTAGGAAATGCTATAGATGTAGAAATAGTGATGTTTTGTTTAGGGATTTATGATTTTCAAGGTATTGAGTGGAGAACCCTGCGGGTGTTGGACCTGTTATAGTGAGGGATTTTTAGCAGGAAACATGTAAGGAAAATATGTTATGCTAGGTTATTTGAATAAGTTTTCAGTATAAAATTATAAATGTTCCACCAGAGTATTGTTTACAATAGAGATTTATACAGTTTATCAAGTATGATTAATATGTTTTAAAATTACCGTGTGACCTGAGAATATAAATATAGTACAGAAACATGCTTTACAATATTTTTCAGAGATGTGTTTTACGAAATATACAGACAGTAAATATATTTTACAGCAATTACAGAAATACCATGATTATATAGTTTTACAGTATCATGACATACAGATTATAGTTAATTATAAAAACACAGTTGATATAGATACAGTTTGCTACAGCGTCATGATTTATACAGTTATTACAGAGTCATGGTAAAATAGTTAGTTGTATATATAGAAATGTATTCTATAGTATCAGACCCTCTTGGACCATACAGTTTACAGAACACGGTATCGTAGCTACATACAGTTTATAGAGTGCAACCATCTATTCAGATAATATATGGTATAAAGGTCGATCACATAGAGCTTACGAGTGGATAGGCTCCTCATCAGATATGGGTTGAGGAGGGCTGATCATACTATGGAGTATAGTGATTTATTCTTGGTTGGCTAGCAAGGGTAAATCCCGCTTACGAGTTGCACAACCCTGTCATGAGGGGTTAAATCATGACACACATTTATCCATAAGAAAGTTTACAGTTATTACTATGTTTATATAGTTTTACAGAAACAGAAAATATATATATATATATGTATATTAGCAGTATTTTGAGTAGAAATTTAAAGTATAGAAATGTTAAGCAACAAGTAAAGGATGAAGATTTATATTACTGGTATTGTACTTTACAGATTCAGTGATACATGACTATATAGTGATAGATTTTCACAGTATTGTAACTCATTTGCCACACACTAGTAATAGCATATTTCATCTTACTGAGCGTTGGCTCATCCCAATTAATTTAATATTTTTCAGGTGACCCAGGTAGGTGAGCAGACCATGCTCGCAGATAGAGGGGCTACTGTACTGCCCCATCAGTAGATAGTGAGTATGTTTTTGGAGTATTTTGGTATAGCCCCAGCCCAGTTGAGGGTATCTTAGGGAACATTTGTACATGTATATTTTGGGAAAAAAATTAGCACTCTGGTATTGTATATAACTACGTATGGTTATGTTTATTTGATTTCTGCTTCTTACTGCTTAGGTTGATGATTGAGTTTAATCCAATGTGGCATCAGAGCATTTTAAATATTATAGTACAAAAAAAAAAAAAAACCCATTTAAATAGTAGGTCATTACAACGTTGGTTAATCGATCTTTTGCGGAACTGAAAGGAAGTACGTTGATTGGTTAACACCTAAAACCTATTAGCTAAAGGTTTAATTAAGTTTTGATATTGAAAAGGTGTTTGGATTCATAAGTCAACAACAGGAATTGTACATTCATATACAGGACCTCTAAATATTCCAAATTGATTTCTTGTTATGTGGTTGTTGTGTTTGAATGATAAATTAATTGATTGTGTTTGTTGATTGCGGATTGATTAGAAGAAATAGGAGTTAGTGTGGATTGCCTAATTATCGGAAATACAAGAAAACCTTAAGAGATTGTTAAAAAGAGCAAGAGCTCTAAAAGGGGATCAAAGAAATTTTTAATAAACCCAATTCACCCCCCCCCCTTTTGGACTACACCTTAGGTTTCAATTGGAATCAGAGCCCGGTTATAAAAAAAACCTAACAAGTAGCTATATAAAGATCAAAATGGCATAAATAGGAGTAGCGCCCTTTGGTGAGGGTCAATCCTCAACTAGGCTACCCATTTTTTGTGGATTAAATTACACCTTTTGGAAGCAACAAATGAGAATTTACCTTTAGACAATGGACTGGAAGGCATGGAATCTTGTCACAAATGGAAATTTAATCCCCACTAAGCTAGTTGATGGAAAAGAAATACCTAAAGAAGATAAAAAAATAAATGACTCAGATTAAAAAATGTTGCAAATTAACTCAAGTGCAATAAACGTCTTATACTGTGCACTTGATGCAAATGAATTTAATAGAGTAATGGAGTGTAAAATAGCTAAAGAGATTTGGGATAAATTGGAAGTAACCTATGAAGGCACGCTAGATGTTAGGGAAAGTAGAATCGATATGTTAACCAGTGAATATGAAGCTTTTAGGATGAACTCCGATGAAAGTATAACAAACTTGTACACTAGGTTCACCCATATCGTAAACTCACTAAATGCCTTAGGAAAAACTTATTCCACTCATGAGATGATCTGTAAAATTCTAAGAGCACTTCCACCTATTTGGGAACCAAAAGTCATAGCCATTACGGAAGGAAGAAATCTTAAAACAACTTCTTTAGATGAACTCATAGGATCTTTACTTACCTTTGAAATGATGTTGAAAGAAAGAAGCACTGAAAATAAAAATAAGAAGTCTATAGCTCTAAAAGCTCAGAAAGAATATTCAAGTGAGGAAGATAATGAATCTAGTGACTTAGAAGATGAGGAAATAGCTCTCATAACTAAAAGGCTTGGAAAATTCTTAAGAAGAAACAAAAAATTCGCTAAAAAATTTAATGTATTAAAAGCCGAAAAAGAAGAAAGTATTAAAAAAGAATACAAAAACAAAAATGATCCTCTCACTTACTATCATTGTAAAAAGGTTGGGCACATCAAATCGGAATGCCCACAACTCAATAAGGAAAAGAAGAAAAAGAAGCCTGCAATGAAGACAACTTGGGATGACAATAGTTCGAGTGAATCAGATAGTGAATCAAGTGATCAAGAAGTAACAAACATGTGCTTCATGGCGCATAACGAAGAGGTAAACTCTTATTATTCTCTCTATGAAGATTCGTGTAATAAATCTTGTAATAATTCGTGTAAAAGTATGCACTTTTACAAAGAACTTCAAGCTGAATTACTCTTTCTACATAACAAGTTTATTAAAGTCTCAAAGAGGAATACAAACTTGAAACAACAAAACAAAGCACTTAAAAATCAACTTGAATCCGAAAAACTTGTTGAAGAAGAAAAAGACTTAAAGATTGAAGAACTTGAGAAGAAAGTAGATAACTTATTTCAAAAATTAGCTAAGTCTCAAGTTAATGAAGATAGCAAGAATATGCAAGAAATAAATGATCTCAAAAACCAAATTCAAGAGAAAGAAAATGTCATCTACAACTTTACCAAAGGTAAGGATAACTTTGGAAAGATAGTAGGACAACAAAGGATGACAAACAACAAAGAAGGAATTGATTATAATGGAGCACCAAACAAAAGAAAGAAAAACTTGTCTATGAGATATTTTGTAAATCAATCTAAATATTATGCTAGCACTTCGTCAACAAATATACATGAGCACACCACTTGCTACATATGAAAAAATAAAGGACACATAATGTTTAATTGTCCACTTAAGAAAAAGTATATTAAAGTAAAGAATAAGTGGAAGATAAATGCTAAAACTAGGAAAAATTTAAAGAAAGTTAAGAAGGTTTTGGTTCCAAAAGTAACAACTTAAATTCTTTCTTATTGGTTTGCTTTAGGACCACTCCGTCTAAGGATAAATGGTACTTGGACAGAAGATGTTTAAGGCATATGATGAGAGATAAATTTAAGTTCACCTCTCTCACTCAAAAGGATGGAGGATTTGTAACCTTCAGTGACAATGCAAAAGGCAAGATCATCGGAATTGGTAAACTAGGTAAAGACTTTTCACTTTCTATAGATGATGTCTTGTTAGTAGATTGTCTAAAACATAATTTACTAAACATTAGTCAACTTAGCAACAAAAGATTTGAAATAATGTTTAAGAGAGACAAATGCTTAATTCAAGATTCTAAGGATCAAAAGACATTATTCACTGCACTTAGAATGAACAATGTATATTGCATAAACCTTGATAGCTTAATCTCTCAAGACACAACTTGCTTAGCAACCATGAGCGAGAATAGTTGGCTTTGGCATAGGAGGTTAAGACATGCAAGCATGGATCTTATATCCAAGCTCTCAAAAAAGAATTTAGTTAAAGGCTTGCCTAACACAAAATTTGTCAAAGATAAAGTGTGTGATGCTTGTCAATTAGGAAAACAAACCAAGAAAAGTTTCAAAAAGAAGAAACATATATTAACTAGTAGACCTCTAGAACTTATACACTTAGACTTGTTTGGTCCTACTAGAACCCAAAGTTTAGGAGGAAAACAATACGCCTTCGTAATCGTTGATGGTTATTCAAGATATACATGGGTCTTGTTCCTAGCTAACAAAGAAGAAACTTGCAACTCATTAATCACTTTCTGTAAGAAGCTTCAAAATGAGAAAGGGTACAATGTCTCAAATATTAGAAGTAACCAAGGAAGATAATTTAAGAATCAAGATGTTGAAAAATTTTGTAATGAACATAGTATAAATCATATCTTTCCAGCACCTAAAACCCCACAACAAAATGGAGTTGTGAAAGGAAAAATAGAACCCTCCAAGAAATGGCAAGGACTATGCTTAATGAAAATAACCTACCCAAATATTTTTGGGCCGAAGCTATAAATACAGCTAGCTATATAATTAATAGGGTTTCCATTAGATCAAACCTAAACAAGACACCCTATGAATTGTGGAAAGGAAGAAGGCCTAACATAACTTACTTTCATGTCTTTAGATGTAAGTGTTTCGTCCTAAATAACAAAGACAACTTAAGAAAATTTGATTCTAAATCGGATGAAAGCATTTTCCTAGGATACTCCACAAATACTAAAGCCTATAGAGTCTACAACAAAAGAACACTCACCATAGTTGAATCAATTCACGTAGACTTTGATGAATCTAACCCTTTTTTCAAGAGAAGTTAAAAATGAAGAAAAAGATGATATGTTCAAAAAGGAGGATGAGATAGAAACCAAGGAAGAAAAGGAAATAAACGAAAAAAAGTAAAAAAATGAACTCATAGAAAATATGGAATTACCTAAAGAATGGAAGTATAAGAAAGATCACCCTCAAGAACAAATTATAGGTGAACCATCTAGAGATGTGACTACTAGATTTTCACTAAAGAACCTTTGCAATCATTATGCATTCCTATCCCAAAATGAACCTAAAGATGTTGAAGAAGCCCTTAAGGATGAATCTTGGATAGTTGCAATGCAAAAATAATTAAACCAATTTGAAAGAAGCTAAGTATGGAAATTAGTACCCAAACCAATAAATCATTCAATCATAGGAACTAAATGGGTATTTAGAAACAAAAAGGATGAAAATGGTATAATCACTAGAAACAAAGTTAGACTTGTAGCAAAGAGGTACAATCAAGAAGAAGGAATAAACTATGATGAAACCTTTTCTCCCGTAGCTAGAATGGATGCTATTAGAATGTTGTTAGTCTATGCTTCCCACAAAGAATTTAAGTTATACCAAATGGATGTCAAAAGTGCATTCTTGAATTAGTTTATTAATGAAGAGGTATATGTTGATCAACCCCCTAGTTTTGAGGATATTGAAAATCTTAACCATGTATTTAGACTAACTAAGGCTTTATATGGACTAACACAGGCCCCTAGGGCTTGGTGTGAAAGACTCAGTGAATTTTAATTGAGAATGGATTTTCAAGAGGAAAAATTGATAGTACCTTGTTCATTAAAAATAAGGAAAATAACATACTTTTAGTTCAAATCAACGTAGATGATATAATACTGCTACAAATGAACATTTATGTAAAGAATTTGCAAAATGTATGTAAGAAGAATTTGAAATGAGCATGATGGGGGAATTAAACTATTTTCTTGGACTGCAAATTAAATAAGCAAAGAATGAGACTTTTATAAGTCAATCCAAATACATAAAAGATATGATACAAAAATTTGGTATGGAAAATAATAAACCCATAGGCACACCTATGAGTACCACTATCAGCCTAGACAAAGATGAAAAGGGAAAATCCATAGACACAAAGCACTACAGAGACATGATTGGAAGTCTATTATATCTAACAGCCAGTAGACCCGATATAATGTTTAGTGTGTGTATGTATGCATGTTTTCAATCAATGCCTAAGGAATAACACCAAATAGCTGTTAAAAGAATCCTAAGATACTTAATAGGCACAATGGACTTAGGACTATGGTACCATAAAAACATCGGTTTTGAAATGATTAGTTATTCAGATGCGAACTATGCCGGTTGTAAGATAGATAGAAAAAGCACAAGTGGCACATGCCACTTCTTAGGAAGATCTTTAGTTTCTTAGTTTTCTAAGAAACAAAATTTTGTGGCTTTGTCAATTGCTAAGGCCGAATATGTAGTAGTTGGTAGTTGTTGTGCACAAACTCTCTACATGAAACAACAATTAAGAGATTTCAATTTAAAATACACAACTGTACCAATTAAGTGTGATAATACGAGTACGATTAACATATCTAAAGAAGACATCAACCTAGAATTCATCAATACAAATGACCAATGGACTGATATCTTTACTAAACCACTCTCAGAAGATAGATTTATAACCATTAGAAGAGAGCTTGGGCTACTAGATAGTAGAGAAGCAAACTAAAAGAACAAGGCTTAAAGAAAAAGCTACAGTCAGCTAACTGATTCTAAGGTCAGCCAACTAACTAAAGTGTTTTTCTTTTGGAACAGAGGCCTGTCAGCCTACTGACTGATAGAGCAACCCTAGACTTGTTTGTGAAACTTAAAAGTGTCAATTAACTGACCTAGGGTTTGTTTCTTTGTGTGATCTAAGTTTGTTTTGGCGTGTACTTTGATGTGTTGTATAATACAACACTTAGCTTGGATTGCTTTCCTTGTTGCTTGTAAAATAGGCTCATGATATGTGATATGCGGCATGCTATATATGGATTTTTGAAAAATTGGTATCTTGAAATTTGTATTTTTGAAAATCTAAGCATAAAATTTTAAAGTATGAAACATTTTCTAAAGTTGAGAACCGTGATTGAAAATTCAAAAATGTCACAACACATATGAAACAAGAATGCCCAATTTGAAATATGATGTTGAATCTTGGCATGATTGAGGAATGTGAGATCATATGTTCATTTGAATGTTTACCCTTTTTGATTGATGTCAAAAGGGGGAGTAGTATTTGAGCAAAAATATCTTGGCATGATTGTGAGGTTGAGAGCATGATATTGAAACTTGAGTATGTTGAATATAATAGTGAAAAAAAAATAGTTGAGCATATTAAGCATGATTTGAATGAAAAATTGAGCAATGAGCATGATTGGTCTTGAATCTACAAATTGTTAAAGTAACGCTTATTGTAATGGGGAGTAGAATAATTCTAGTTGTAAGGGGGAGATTTATTTTTTTAATGCTTATTCATATTTTTTTTGCTCCTCATTTGTCATCATAAAAAAGGGGGAGATTGTTGGCCTAACTGGACTTTTCAATCTTGTTTTGATGATAACAAAATGAAGGGGGCTTTAACATGTGGTGTTTAGTGATGTGTTTTAGGTAAAAGGACTCTCAAGGTTGATAAGATGAAGTTCAATGTTAATCTAGTAGAAGCTCCTCAGAATATTGAAGTCAATGAACAACAAATGAAGAAGTTAAAAGGGCATACAAACATTAAAATCAAAAGTAAACCTCGAGAGGTTGAAGGAGGCTGAAGGACCTAGTGCTTAAAGAAGACCATGATTAGAAGGACTATTCTAAGTACTTCAAATCCAAATACTATTTAGATATGTCAAACTCTCATAAATCAAAAGAAACTAAGAAACACCTTGTTAAAAGAGCTTAAAATATGTTTTTTTTTTTCATTTTCACGCTCAGTAGGCAAAGAAACTTAGAGACCTTAGTTCAAGTCTTGAAACACATTTTTCAAAGTTAAACAAGTTAATATTCCAAAATTAATTAAGCAAAGAAGAGAGAAATCAATAATTTAATTAAATGAGGAAAATGTTCTTTGGAAAAATTTTGAATTTCAAAATTAACCCAACAATTTAATTAAATGGGGAAATTGTTCTTTGGGAAAATTTTGAATTTCAAAACTAGTTCAATAATTTAATTAAATGAGGAAAATTTTATTTGGAAAAATTTTGAATTTCAAAATTAATTCAATAATTTAATGCTACCGAATTAAATGAGAAAATTGTTTTTTGAAAAATTTTGAATTTCAAAATTAACTTAGTAATATAAGGCTACCTAATTTAATGAAGACATTATTCTTTAAATACCTCTTTGGGTAATGAAAAATAAGATATATAATTCACAAGAAAAGTGATCAAATAGTCAATACGCTGAAGTTCTCCTTGAGTTCCATTTGCTCACATCTTTTGCTGGAGATAAATTCTACAATTTTGGTAGATTGAAAATATCAAAGCTTGGTTTCGGGTTGCAATTCATTTTTTTTTTTTTAAAACCATCAGTGACTTCTAAAACTTTAGATCTTCACACATTCTATATTGCTTTGGTTTTTTGAAGTACAATTTAGAACTCAAATTTGTACAATATGCTCTAAATTTTGAGAGTATTTTTTTGTATGCAAATCTACTTCTATCTTCTTGTACTTTGAACGATTCAAAGGGCTGATTGGATTGTTGGACCAAGCACAAGCTAGTGCTTGGAGAGGTTTTTCTCTTCCTAAAAAAGAGGATAAATTGTGTAAGGTTTTTGTTCCATTCGGAAGGAACAAGATTTAGTAAATTCCTTAGGTGGTTGACCTAAGGTGAGGACATGGGCTGGGATAAACCGAACCTCGTAAAAAGTGATGGTGTCACTCTCTTCTCCTTACTCTTTTTTAATTTCAGCAATGATATAACCTGCATGAATGTTTTAATACTTGTAATCATAAGTAATACATATTGAAATTTAAGTAAACCCAAAAAGCCTAATTTGTTCTTGGGCTTGTGGAAACCAAAAGGGAGTACGTTGGTTAATCGATCTTTTGCGGAAATCGAAAAGAAGTACGTTGATTGGTTAAAACTCAAAACCTATTAGCTGAAGGTTTAATTAAGTTCTGCTGTTGAAAAGGTGTTTGGATTCATAAGTCAACAACAAAAAATGTACATTCATATACAGGATCTCTAAATATTCCAAATTGATTTCTTGTTATGTGGTTGTTGTATTTGAATGGTAAATTAATTGATTGTGTTTATTGGTTGTGGATTGATTACAAGAGCTCTAAAAATGGATCAAAGTAATTTTTAATAAACCCAATTCACCCCCCCTCCCCTTGGGACTACACCTGTAATAACCTCAAAAAGGAACTATGTAAGTTTAGTGGGGTGATTCCCAAAAAAAAAAATAATTAATTAATTAATTAATTAATCGGATTTAAAAAAAAAAGAAAAAAATAAAAATAAATAAAAAATTTTTTTTATTAATAAAATATATTATTATTAATATTAATTAAATTTATTATTATTATTATTATTATTATTATTATTATTATTATTATTATTATTATTATTATTATTATTATAACTCTCCTGAAGCTAGAAGCTTTAGGAGGTGTGATTTTTTTTTTTTTTATGATTTCCATTTGTTTTCTTCTTCTTCTTCTTCTTCTTCTTTTCTTCTTCTTCTTTCCAAGTGTTGTGCGTAGACATTCTCTCTCTCCTCTCATTCTCTCTCCCTCTCTCCTCGATTTCATGACAAATTTTTGCTCGATCGAAAATTGGAAGATACCACTGGACTCCATTCTCTGCTGCCCTCATTTCTACCGGAGTGGATCGGTGGTAGAAGCAGCGTAGACGTATCTCTTGAGATAAGTCAATTTCTCATTTTTCTTTCATTTCTTGCAAATTATAAGCTCAATCGACGAACGGATACCACCATGAGAATCTAGAGATGATTCTCTACAAGTCTAGCGGGACGAAATTCTCATGGGGTCGTCATGAGCAAAACCTTAAATTTGGAGTACGGGGGTTATTAATGGACTTATTTTTAATTAATTAGGATTAATTTGGAAATGCTAAAATATTTAGCATCTGGGGTTGAAGTAAGATTTCTAAAATTTAGGGTCCGGGTGAGTGCCGCGGCTGTAATTTTGGAACCCACAGGTAAAACTTAAAAAATTAAGTGGGGGTGTTAAATAATAGTTTAAATGATAATTTGAGGTATATGGAGCTTAGGGAAGGTTAGATGGGTGTCATTTTGGGGAAATAAGTTAATTAATCTGGAAAAAATGTAAATTGCAGGATTTGAGTTTCAAGCGCCAAGAGCATAAGATTTGGGTTCTAACGAGACTCTCAGTAAGTCAGGTAAGGGGAATAAATTATAACAATATTTTTAAAATTACTGTTTAAATTAATATGTGAAAATGAGCATATGATAATTTGTCTGAAAATTATTATGATATAAATATCAGATAAATTGTGTGGCATTTGAGTAATTTTAAATTGTGATATTTTTGGGGTATAAAATATAACGATGAGTAATTTCTGAGAAAATATTGAAATAAAAATTATTGATGTGATTAGTGAAAAATAATGAAATATGGTATTTATATGTGAGTAGAAATGTTTTGCCTGAAAAATGAGATTTTGTGAATTATTGATATTAGAAAATAATGAAATGTAGTATTTATTTGTAAGTGAAAATTATTTGCATGAGAAATGAGTTTGTACAAATTACTGGTATGAGTATTTTGGGAAAATGTGCACGTAAAATGATGAGAGTATTTATATTGAACTGAATTGTGATATACTGGAATATGATTGATGAAATGCCAATACCGCATAATGATTGCGGGTATGTGGTAGTGAACCCTGCTGGATGGTTATGATATTGAGCACGGTACCGTTGCTAGTGGTGTTAGTGCAACCACACGGACTCTTAGAGCATGTGACGTGACAGTCGACTGACCCATTTTGTAGGATTGTTGGGCCCCCTAAGTTCGGATCAGGGTTATAGGTCGGCCAGTCATACTACAGACGTGATATGTGATATGATACTTTGATCTAACCGAGTCGGCCAACCGCGGTTAGATCCAGCCTTCGGGCCGCACAACCTTGACCATGGGGGGAAGCATGACGTAGATAGAAAGATCCTCAAAGTGGCCATGAGTTACAGATGCGATGTTAGTATTTGATACCAAGGATACTTATGAGCTAGAAAGTAAAATGGAAATGAAAAGTGAAAGAATGATAAAATTGGCTAAAATGAGAAATGAAATGAAGAATGGAAATTGAGAAATAAAGAATGATAAAATTGAAAAATGGAACCATATGAGTTAATAAAATAAATATTTGAGGCGAAGTGAAACTCTTCGCCTAAGGGCTTACTGAATAAGGTGAATGACCTGATAGGTATTAGATGTGGCCATACCCGGCTGCATAACGTGTTAGGGCAAAGGGAAGCTACCTATTTGGGCGGGTAATCTTCCCTATTCTTAGGAACTTCGCGGATAATTATGTGTTGGAAATCTTTGAATTTGAGAAATGGTTTTAAAGCTTATAAAAGCTTGTGTTGTATATCTATATGACTATGAGAATATATTTGTCAATGTATTTTCTCACGTGAAATGATGATTTGAAAATTAAAGTGTATTATAATTGTACTCATATGGCCACACACTATAAATAATTTATTTCTTCTTACTAAGATGTGTCTCACCCAAATTATCTAAATTTTTTAGGGGACAGAGATAGGTCAGGCGATAGAGCTCCGTGATTATTGAGAGCTGAGACCCTGACACACAGGGTGAGTTTCTGGACTAGAGGAGGTGTAATTCCCCTAGTGTTGAGTAGTTTTTGAGTTTGTGATAATGATGTATATGTGTGTATGTGGATACTCTAGGTATTGTAATCTAAATGATATAAGTACACTGTCTTCCGCTATTAGGTTTTATAAATAAAATGACTTTTTACCCAGTACCCAATGCGGGTCGGGTCGTACGAATGGTAGCAGGGTTGTTGACGTGGTCGATTTGTGAATGTTATGGATGACGTGTGAATATTTAATTTATTTATTTATGATAAAAAGGAAAAAAATTGTACGAAAATCAGGGCGTCACAACACCTTAGGTTTCATCATGCTTCCCCCTATGATGGGTCGTGCGGCCTAAAGGCTAGACCTAACCCTGGTCGGCTCACCAGAGCTAAATCAGAAACTAACCTCTTCAGTCTGTAAGTCAAATTGGATTTCCCATATTGGTCTAGACTTCAGGGGGAATCCCTACCCTACACAGCACAATCGACCATCCCGTAACCACGCTCTCTCTCAAACATGTGGGTGCACTAATCCCTGCCAAAAACATACGCAACAGTACTGTACCTTACCATGGTCCACTAGAGTTCTCAAATCATACATTGCAGTTTAACTCTCATATCCTGCTCTGATTAAGAATACACATGCAACATAATCCCAATACATTTCAGTATTTCCAACGTGTCATATATATATATATATATATATATATATATATATATATATATATATATATATGAAAACTAAGGTGTAATCCCAAGAGGGGGTGAATTGGATTTAAAAAAATTTCTTTTAATTCTTTTTAAGAATCCTTAACCTCCTCTACTTCTTTTAATGAAATCTTGACTTCTTGTTGATTTATCAAATACACAATAAATACTTGAAACAAAATTCAATCACAAGTACTTAAACAATCAAATAACCAATCAATCAATTTTCCAATCAACCACAATATCTAAGATATAAGATTCAATTTTTTGTTTATTTGCAACCCTGTATATATGAAAGTTTGATTCAAGCCTTGTGGTTGATGCAAGGCCCGTGATAATAAATTTGCTTTCTTAAAATAAAGTGCAATATAAAATCTAATACTCTTTCCAAAAGCTTAGATGTTAAATAAACTTTCAGTTAAAGAGTCCTTAGGTGTTTCACCAATCAACGTACTCCCTTACGGTTTCCGTAAAGTATGGATCAACCAACGTACTCCATTTTCGTTCCTGCAATCCCAAAAATAAATTAAACTTAAGTTTATTTAATATCTAATCCACGTAGTATATATGATTTAGGAATTTAAAACATCCACGCAATTTATATATGCTAAAAGTAAGGAGCAAGGGAAAGAGAGAGTGACACCGGATTTTTACGAGGTTAGGCTTATTCCCAGCTCGCCTTTGGCAAACCACCAAAGGATTCCACTAATCTAGTTCCTTTCTGGGCGGAACAAAATCTTACAAGTGATACCCCATGCTTAAACACTCCTTGACTAGGCTACAACAATGCCTCTCTAAGTGATACCCCACGCTTAGGCAACGATTCAAACAATCCTTGAATCGTCAAATCTACAAGAACGAGATCAATAATCTGTTTACAAAGAATTACCCTCAGATAGGGTGGATTAGTACAATTTCAAATACTATATACTTCAGTCAAAATATCAATATGAAATGCAATTGAAGCTCAAGAGAGATTTCACCAAGTTTTCCTTCTAGATGAGAATCAACAATTCATAAACACAGAGAAGGATTGATCACTTGCTTCCAAAAAACAGATGTGCAAAGATGAAAGCATAAAAGCTTTAAGAGTATGAAAGTTTCAGCTTTGAGAATTGATTTTTAATTGCTAGGTATAATTTGATTTGCAAAACCATGTATTTATAGAGTGAGTTTCCTTGTCTCCCAAGTTGCTTGGAGTGTCCCCCAAGTTTTATAATGTTTAAATTTAAAAAAAAAAATTTGAATTTTACCGTTAAAGTTCAAAATTTAAATTTTTATAGGGTCAGTTGGCTGGACAGGTGACTAAGTGGGTGTTTATACAAGGTCAGCTGGCTGGACAGGCAACTGAGACCTTTCTGTCTGCCAAAAATTTATTCTGCTAGATGGTCAATCGGCTAATTGAACACAGGTCAAAATGGTCAGTCAACTGACCTGTCAGTTGGCTAATAAAACTAGTTCATTTGGTTAGTTGGCTGACCAGTTAGTTTGCTGAGGTGCTGACAACTTCGATCATCCTTCAGTATTTTGATTGTAACCTTTTATATATAACTCAAAATTGGAAGGTCTTAATATCAACAGAAAGTTAAGATAAAATCCCATAACTTTCATGTTGAACACTTTTTAAAATAAGGAGTGTTTGATAGAGAAAAATGCTCATCAATACAAATATAGAAAAAATAGCAGAATTTGAAAAATCCCGTTTTAGTACTTTTCAATCCAAAAACAATTTTAACCTTTTTGAAATAATTTCTGACCTTATAAAAATATTTTCCAAGTATTTTAAAATGTATCTAGGTCCAAGTAATTAACCTAAGAGTTTCATGTATCCATATTGAAATCAAATGAAGTACTCAAGTTGTCATGCTTGCTTTTGCTCCATCTTATTTTCAAGCTTTAATATATTTTGAACTTTCTCTTGCTTTGCTTTCTTTTTGCCTCTCTAGTTTTTCTTCAAGCTTTGATATACTTTCACGCTCTTTAATATTCTTCAAACTTTAAAATATCATCTTGAAATTCATGCTTTAAGCTTCATATAATCATCCTTGTATACATATTATTGAGCTTCAAAAACTTGAATCGTGAAATATCATTACTTAACCGAATATGTTAAGTTTTACTTGTTTGTTAGTATCAAAATAGGATTTTAAGCCTTATAAAGCCAACAATCTCCCCTTTTTTGATGATGACAAATAGGGAGCAAAAATTTGAGCAAGCCTTAAAAAGACTCCCCCTTACAATAAGCATTGTCACGCCCTGAACCCACAGATGGGTCCCAGGTGTGAATATAGTAACCTAACCTATCTTTGTATCAATTAAAACATACATGACACTAAACTGAATGAGGGCCTGACCCCGTGGGGTACATGTACACCCTATACACATTCACATTCATATCCATACTCATCAAATACGCAGCGGAAATTTTCTTTCTAGATGTATATAATTCCATACTAGAGTCTATACATAGCTAGAATATACGTTCCCAAAATACAATACATACTTCGGGTGTCTATAAAACCCAACAATGACAACCTAGTTACAAAACTCGTATGCAATTAACCGACACCCCCACTTCTGGACGCTAGGATGCTAGTTTCGACTACCCGAAGGACCTGAAAAACATTTGTACATTCGGGGTGAGACACCTCTCAGTAAAGAAGAAAGCGGGTTATATCAGTGTGTGGCATTCAAATGTTATTTTAGTGTAAAACATAACACAATACAATACAATATGATACAGTTTAATACAGTTCCAATATTTTTTTCACAATCCAGTTCCAGTACATACGATATCCAAACATACGGTTAGTGTCGTCACACTAAGCACCCAATTATCCTGTGATAACTGAAGCCTCATAGCAATAATGTTGCCAATACGAACACCCGATAGCCTATGATAACCGAAGCCTCACAATGATATCGTTGCCACTATGGTGTAGCGCACACCCATCGTTGACCAGCCAGAAAGAACAGGTGATATTTCACACCGTTAGATATAGAGTCGGACACTCTTGCCCATGGTAATTAGCCAAGACATGGCGTTAGCGTATGATAATTAGCTGCCCCTGGCTGATTCAGCGTACGGTAATTAGCTGCCCCTAGCTAATTTACAAAACCTGGAACAATTTTGGAACTCATGTCCCTATACTTATCAGCGTACGACAATTAGACGCCCCTAGCTGTTTTTACAAAACCTAGAACATTTTAAATACAACATTTCATTCCACACTTATTTGAGTATACAACAAATCATATCGTTTCTTAGTTCAAGAATACAATTTAATAAAAATATGGATACGGTCATCTCAATACTATAATTTTAATACAACGTATGATTTCTCCAACAAAATAGAGATGATACTTGAAACCTCCAAATTTTCTCGAAAACTGTAACCCAAAAATTCCGCATTTTCACCCAATAGATTTTCCCAAATAAGTAACCAGAACATACATACAATCGTAAACTATAGGTTTACCGATCCTAATTTCAAAAATAAACTAATATAAATAAAATCCCCTTACCTTTTCCTGAATACCAAACTATGAACTCTACAACTCCAAAACTACGAACCGAGTTCCCAAAACCTAAACATCTATAAACTATACTTTACTAAAATTCTTACTACTACGCATATACCGAAACGAAATTGAAATTGGACCCTTACCTCATTTTTGGGTAAAAATCCAAAAATCCTCAAAATGAGATTCCAATTCACTAAAAACATAGAGCTTCATCCCCCGACCTACATAGTAATGTCGGATTTTTGAATCAAGCAACAAACAGCGAAGAATCAAAGAGAGAATGAGAGGTTTCGCTGGTTCTAGAGAGGGAGTTTCAAGTTTCTTAGCAACTAAGAAAGAGAAATAAATATTTATAGACCCTTTGACCCAGCCAACCTCATCGACAAGATGGTGCCTTCGTCGATGAATCATCCATACATTTCATCGACGAGCCGGCTCCTTCGGTGACGAACCCTATTCCGATATTTTACAATATGTTCAATATCTCTTCATTGACGAGACTCTGAATTACGACAATGAAGAGTATGAGGGCCTTCGTCGACGAGAACAATGGCTTCGTCGACAAAGCCTGCAAAATTTATCTTTTTACCCTTTTTCATTTATTCAATCTATATACCTAGGGTCGAGTTCTTATAAGCACCATCTTAACAATATTTGTAATTTTAAGATCAACTTCAATACCAATTTCAATATCATATAATATCATGCTCATCATATTTGTTCGAGTTTGAGATTATTCAATACGCTCATTTCATCATTCAATATTCAAACTTAAATACTTCTCCCCTTTTTTTATACATATATCATGGTCAATTTTTGCTCAAAAACTTCTCCTCCCTTTGACATCAATCAAAAAGAGTAAGATATCAAATAATAAATCATATTTTGAGCATATGAATATCAAAATAATTCATGATACCAATTTAAAAAAAAAAATTAGAGAAAGAATCATAATACAAGCAATGAGTCATAATACTCCCCCTGAATTTAATACATTCAGATTTGATACCAATTATGCTTTTAAGTTTATCGTCTCATGTTTCATTGATTCATATCATGTATGTGCTCATGGATATAATTATGCTTGACATGCTCAAATACTAATTTATATATTCATGGATACCAATATACCTTATAGATACCAATGCTAATGTCACATTATGCATAAATCATGAATACTAAATTATTTAGATGCAAATTTATCCATTTATCCATGTGATCCATCATAAGCATACACGGTCAAGAATTAGTCATATCAAAATTCATTTTTCTAAATCATGCTTAACTTTATGCTCATATTTTAAAAATATAGTGAGCCATAAATCGTCAATGTTTTCATTGTCTTTTAAGATTTCAAGATTCCAATTTCAAGATATGCACATGTAGTATGTAGCATATCATATAAGCATGGAATATATCATTATCATGTGCATTGTACTACAGTTTTTCTTAGATTGTTACTTAAGTATCTCTTATTTTCAAATTAAGTTACATTCAAGCTTGTTTATAAATTTTTCCTTTAGTCAGTCGGCTGAGCGTAGGGTCAGTCGGCTGACTGTAACCTTCTTTACACACAGTTGTTTAGTCAGTCGGCTAATCTTATGGTTAGTCGCTTGACCTTTGTTTTCTTTCACCACTTCTTTATCAAGCTCTCTTCTAAATACTTATGCAACAAGTCCTATTTTCTTCAACTATTCTTTTCTTTTGATTTCATATAAACATCCAAACTTCATGTATCTTAATGCTTTCTAATTTAAGCTTTGTATGAATCATACTATGATTTTGGCTAACAATGTTATTTTCGTTTCAATAAAACTCTTCTTTGAGATTTTCCATACGAGACTTTTTATCTAGGTACTCATACTTTCTTGGGTCCTGATGGTTTAACAAGTGATGCTTCTTTTACTTTCCATACTTGTTTTGTTTTCACACCTTTCCTCTTTAATGGACATTTAAATTTAACATACCCCTTTTTCTTACATAGAAAATATGTGGTATGTGTGTAAACATTTCAGGAGGTGCTAGCATAGTCTTTGGAGGCTTTTGTGAAGTATCCCATGTAAAGATTCTTTTTCCTTATATACTCAATTCCATTGAACCCTATGCCTTCTTTATTTAAAGTCATTCTTTGTGACCCAATCATTTTATCAAAATTTTCTTTCCCTTTAGTGAAATTGTAAATGATTTTGGCTTGATCCTTAATTTCTTTTTTAAGATAATAGATTTCAAAATTTTCTATATTTTTACCCTTTTCTTGGTTTTTAGACATCTTAGTAATTTTATCCTCTAATTCAAAAATATATAAGTCTTTCTCATTTTCCATAGAGGATTGGTATCTCAAGTCTTCTACTTCCTTCATCAATTTTTTGTTCTTGCTCTCTAATTTCTCTATTTTCAATTCTTTTTCTTTTTCAGCAAGATTTTTAGATTCCAATTCTTTTATCACAGCTTCATACTTATTTTATATTTTCTTGACTTTTGAATCTTTATCATTTCAGCAAGCTTAATTGATTCTAACTCTTTCATCATTCCATTATTCTTGTTTTTCAATGATGTGTTTTGTTTCAGTTACTTTGATTAGCATCTTATGTACTTTGAATAAATCATTTTGTAATTCTTGGTACAATGACATGCTTTCATCATTGGATTCATCACTACTATAACCATTAAGCGATTTGGATGAGGAGTTTCCCTCATCGTCTCAAGCCATAAAGCAAGTATAAGCAACCTTTTGGTCACTTGATTCACATTTTGAACTTGTACTCAAACTATCCCAAGTAGTGGCTTTCATGACCTTTTTCTTTTTCTTTTTAAAGTCTTTCTTAAGTAGTGGACATTCCGATTTTATTTGTCCAGCTTTATTGCAATTATAACATGTGGGAATTTTATTCTTTGATTTCTTTATAATGGTTTCTTCTTCATCTGATTTGGAGTTTTGGATTCTTATTTTGAATTTATTCTTTCATCTTAGTATCTTTGCAAGTTTCTTAGATATGAAGGCTAGTTCATCTTCATCCATCTCTTCTTCACTACTAGAGTTCTCTTTTGAAACTTTGAAGGCTATAGATTCTTGAGCTTTGGTTTTACCATTCTTCTCATTTATTGACATTTCATATGTGAGGAGAGAACCTATAAGTTCATCTAAAGAGGTGTTTTTCAAATTTCTTCCTTCGGTTATGGCAGTGGCTTTTGATTCCCATATTGGTGGTAGCCCTCTAAGAATTTTATGAATCATTTCATACATTGAATATTTTTTTCCTAGGGCATTGAGGGAGTTTATAATATAGGTGAACCTAGTATACATACTAGTGATTGATTCTTCAGGATTCATTTTGAAAGCTTCGTATTTACTAGTTAGCATGTCAATTCTATGGTCTCTAACATCTACTGTTCCTTCATAGGTTACCTCTAACTTATCCCAAATTTCTTTGGTTGTTTTTTAGGTCATGACTCTATTGAATTCGTTAATATCTAGAGCACAATATAAAGCATTTATAGCACTTGAATTAACTTGCAGCATTTTGTGATCTAAGTCAATCATGTCTTTTTTCTCCTTAGGGACTTGTTTATCATCTACTAGTTTGAGGGGAATTAGGTCACCATCCGTGACAATCTCCCAAGCTTTCCAATTCATAGTTTGAAGATATATTCTCATCTTTTGTTCCCAAAATGTATAATTTAAACCACAAAATATGGGTGGCCTAGTTGAGGATAGTCTTTCTCCAAATAGAGCTACGCCTAAGTCTGCCATTAAGTTCTTTGTATAGCTACTAATTAAGATTTGTTATAACCTCACTCTAATACCAACTAAAAACTAAGGTGTAGTCCCAAGAGGGGGTGAATTGGATTTAAAAAATTTATTTTAATTATTTTCAAGAATTCTTAAACTCTTTTACTTATTTTAATGACTTCTTGACTTCTTGTTGATTTATCAAACACACAATAAATAATTAAAACAAAATTCAATTACAAGTACATAAACAATCAAATAACCAATCAATCAATTTTCCAATCAACCACAATATCTAAGATATAAGATTCAGTTCTTTGTTTGTTTGCAGCCTTGTATATATGAAAGTTTGATTCAAGCCTTGTGGTTGATGCAAGCTCCGTGATAATGAATTTGCTTTCTAAAATGAAGTGCAATATAAAATCCAATACTCTTTCCAAAAGCTTAGATGTTAAATAAACTTTCCATTAAAGAGTCTTTGGGTGTTTCACCAATCAATGTACTCCATTACGATTTCTGTAAAGTATGGATCAATGAAAGTACTCCCTTTTCATTTTCGCAATCCCAAAAACAAATTAAGTTTAAGTTTATTTAATATCTACTCCACGTAGTATATATGATTTAGGAATTTGAAACATCCACGCAGTTTATATATGCTGAAAGTAAAGAGCAAGGGAACGAGAGAGTGATACGGGTTTTTACGAGGTTCGGCTTATCCCCAGCCTACGTCCTCGCCTTAGGCAAACCACCAAAGGATTCCACTAATCTAGTTCCCTTCCGGGTGGAACAAAACCTTACAAGTGATACCCCACGTTTAAACACTCCTTCACTAGGCTAGAGCAATGCCTCTCCAAGTGATACCCCATGCTTGGGCAACGATCCAAACAATCCTTGAATCGTCAAATCTACGAGAACAAGATCAATAATTTTTGTACAAAGAATTACCCTCAAATAGGGTGGATTAGTACAATTTCAAATACTATATATTTCAATCAAAATATCAATATGAAATACAATTGAAGCTCAAGAGAGATTTTACCAAATTTTCCTTCTAGATGAGAATCAATAATTCAGAAACACAGAGAACGATTGATCACTTACTTACAAAAATCTCAGATGTGCAAAGATGAGAGCATGAGAGCTTTAAGAGTATGAGAGTTTCAACTTTGTGAATTGATTTTAAATTGCTTGGTATAATTTGATTTGCAAAATCATGTATTTATAGAGTGAGTTTCCTTGTCTCCCAAGTTCTTTGGAGTGTCCCCCACGTTTTTATAACATTTAGATTTAAAAAACTAATTTTTAGAATTTTCCCATTAAAGTTCAAAATTTAAATTTTTGTAGGGTCAGTTGGCTGGACAGGCGAGTGGGTAGGTGTTTATACAGGGTCAGCTGGCTGGACAGGCGACCAAGACCTTTCTATCTGCCAAAAATTTAGTCTGTTATATGGTCAATCAGCTAACTGAACACAGGTCAAAATGGTCAGTCAGCTGACTTGTCAGTTGGCTGAAAAAACCAGTTCATTCTGGTCAGTTGGCTGATTAGTTAGTTTGCTAAGGTGCTGACAACTTCGACCATCCTTTAGCATTTTGATCATAACGTTTTCTATATAACTCCAAATTGGACGTCCTTAGTATAAAAATAAAGTTAAGAGAAAATCTCATAATGGTCATGTTGAACACTTTTTAAAATAAGGGGTATTTGATAAAGGAAATGCCCTTCAATACAGATATATAAAAATAACAAAATTTGGAAAATCTCGTTTTAGTGTTTTTTTAATCTAAAAACAATTTTAACCCTTTTGAAATAATTTCTGACCTTATAAAAATATTTTTCAAGTATTTTAAAATGTATCTAGGTCTAAGTAATTAACCTAAGTGCTTCATGTATTCATATTGAAATCGAATGAAGTACTTACATAAGGACTTCTTAAAACTTTGGCATTCTAAGCAATCAAGTCTTCATTCTTGCTTTTGCTCCATATTGTCTTCAAGCTTTAATATACTTTGAGCTTTCTTTTGCTTTGCTTTCTTTTTGCCTCTCTTGTTTTTCTTCAAGCTTTGATATACTTTCAAACTCTCTCATATTCTTCAAATTTTAAAATATCATCTTGAAATCCATGCTTTATGCTCCACATAATCATCCTTGTATACATATTTTTGAGCTTCAAAAACTTGAATCCTGAAATATCATAACTCAACCAAATATGTTAAGTTTCACTTGTTTGTTACCATCAAAATAGGATGTTAAGTCTCGTAAGGCCAACAATCTCCTCATTTTTTATGATGACAAATAAGGAGAAAAAATTTGAGTAAGCCTCTTTAAAAGACTCCCTCTTACAATAAGCATCATCTTAACAATATTTGTAATTTCAAGATCAACATCAATACCAATTTCAATATCCTATAATATCATGCTCATCATATTTGTTCAAGTTCAAGATTATTCAATATGCTCATTTCATCATTCAATATTCAAACTTAAATACTTCTCCCCCTTTTTAATACATAGATCATGGTCAATTTTTGCTCAAAAGTTTCTCCCCCTTTTTGTGACTAAGTAAAAAGTCCTTAGATAGACCTTAGGTCCTTGCACAAACACTTAGGAAAATCTCCACTACACTTACATGGCACTAGGGGTAAATTTAAATTAAAGAATGCAACTTAGGCTAAAAAACATAAGGGCTTCGGGCGACCGAACTAGGCAAGTCAAATTACCTTGGTCGACCGAACTATTGACTTGTCAAAAAGTTGACCTGCCTTCGGGTGACCGAACTCAAATGACTTGAGTGTCCACGGTCGACCGAACTCATACCCTTACAGTGTTCGTAAGGAAGAAGGTAAGTAAATTTTGATTATATTAGTTTTTTTTATTTAAAATTCATACCCGAGTTTATTTTATAAGTAAATTTCAATTATGTTAATTAGTTCCACAAAATTTTCATGAGTTTATTTTTACGCGTATTTAATTATACCAGTTCTATCTTTAATATACTTGTATCTATTTTTGGGTTAAGAAATGTTCTAATCCTCTCGGGTAAATTTTTAGCATTTATTTCTATTCAAAAATAAAATTATATATATTTTTAACACAAAAATTATGTGGCATGAGTTTATTTCTACGTTACATTTTTTATGAAAATATGAGTAAAGATGAGATTTTCACGATATTATTTTAAATTGCATAAATTATAATAAGATGATTTTAAAACCCCTTATGGCAACGAAAGTTCAAAGTTACAGATGCTCGGTACCGCAGCTCAAAGTTTATACGGATCAGAGTGCACCCACACTGTTTACAGAGTGGTTATTTATGTTAGTGGATTTCTCCTGAGTGCACACCTGGTTCCGGACCAGGACTTAATAAAGAAAATCTCACTTAAAGTTTACGTACGTTGATTTAGTTTGGTCGGCCAACCAGCTAAGTCCAGTCTTTGGACCGCACAACCCAGTCATGGGGGTAAACATGACTTATAGCAAACAGGCATAAGGGTGGTTTTTACAATATATGTTTATACATATTTAATTACGTGTATAAAATTACTGATGATTTGAAGGAAAAGTATATACATAAAAATGATCATTTTAGTGCTTAAATGACGATCTAAAGAAAACGTATAAGGAAAAGTATATGTATATTTATCATTAAATATTTATACAGTTTTAAAGTTAAAATTTTAATTTAACAGTTATAGTATATGATTATAAAATTTTACTTTTATAGTTGATGGTAAAAGTTTTATGTAGAAATTTTTAAATTTATATTTATTCTAAAAGAAATTTTGAAATTATAATGTTAAATATTGTTTTACGAAATTTTTAAAAAGCTCATTTTTGCCACACACTAATAATAATCTTATTTACTTACTGAGCGTCATCTCACTCCAATCATATTTTTATTTCTGATAACTCTAAAGAGCATGTTGGAAATCAGGTTTAGCAAGCATGCGGGTGAGGAGAGAAAAATAAAGATTGTTTAGAAATATTAGTATGATGCCAGATATTTATGCTTATGTAATTTTTCTTCTTTTGAAATAAATGATTGTAATATGGATAATTAGTGCTCTGGTTTAATAATAATTGAGTTTATTTGCTTCCGCTGTAAATTAGTAGTAAAAAGTTAATATCCCAGGCCGCTCGGGGTCGGGGTGTTACAGAGAACCTAGTGGTGGCTGTGGTGATTATCTCGGTTTCCAGCAGGACCAGCAGCCGGAGAAGTGCTCGGGGCCCTGGTGGTGCTGTCGTGAAGAGTTGCAGGGGCTGGAGTGTAGCCGGCTAGAAGGAATGGTGGTCGGATGGTTTTGTGGACTGGGAGGAAGACAAGGGGCTGATGGTGGTCGTGAATGCAGAGCTTGAGCGCGGGAGGGCGGCCAGAATAGTCCTTGGTGGCTGCTGGCGACGACAGGGGTGTGTATCAGGGGCTGTTTTGGTGGTTAATGCATGCTCCAGGCCAAGAATTGCAGCGGAAGATAGGGAGGTTGAAGGAGGAAACAGCGTGAGGGGAAGAGCTGGGTGAGGCAGAGGGTGGTTGCAGAGAGGCGTGGAGTATAGAGGGGAAGATTATAAGAGATATGGTGGCGAATGGAAAAACTGTGCGGGGCAGCAGGGGAGCCAAATGACAGAGGGAGAGCAAAGGGGTTGAGTAGAAGCAAGATGGGGATTTTTTTTTTTTTTTTTTGTGCCCCCCCCCCTCCGGCGGCTGTCTTGGTTGTGCTGCGCCCCTCTCTATTTATAAAGCAGACTAAACCCTAAAACTACATTTTTTATTTTCTTTTTCTTTTTTTTTTAATACTTTTATAGTAATAATAAATATGGTAACTAATAATAATAATATCTTAATAATAATAGTAATGTAATAATGCAAGATTTGAAAATAATAATATAATAATAGTACGATAATAATAGTAATAAAGTGATATTTAAAAATAATAATAATAATAATAATAATAATAATAATAATAAAGATAATAAGAAAAATAATAGTAATGTAATAATAATAAACTAATATTTACAATAACAATAATAAGAGAAATAATAATAATAACATATTAACAATAGTAATGAGAATGGTAATGATAATAATAATAAAATACTATGATAATAATAACACTAATACTAATAATAATAATAATAATAATAATAATAATAATAATAATAATAAAAGTGATAAAAATAAAATAATAATAATAATAAATATATCCAAAATAATAATAATAATAAAGTAGTACTAATTATACTACTGGTAATAAATAATAATAAATAATAAAAATGATTATAAGAAAGTAATAATAAAAATACAAATAATAATAATAATAATAATAATAATAATAATGAAAATAATAAGAGGGGACCCCTTGTTCTATCTGGCTACGACAAAAATAGGGTGCCTACAAAGCTTACCTTTCATTCAAAATCTCATAATTCCCTTTAATGGAGCTATTTTCAAAGACACGTGATCTCCAACATCAAACTTCAGTTTCCTGCGATGAGTATCAGCATAACACTTCTGTCGGCTCTGAGCTGATCATGTCTCTGATGAGTCGAACTTTATCATATGCCTACAACAGTAGCTCTGGCCCCACAACTCGCTACTCACCTAACTCATCCTAGTAAAGAGGAGAATGACATCTTCTACCATAGAGCGTTTCATAAGGTGTCATGCCGATGCTGGCCTGATAGTTGTTATTGTATGCAAACTCCACCAGCGGCATAAACTGGGTCCAACTACCCCCAAAATTCAGCACCCATGCCCGCAGCATATCTTCTAATATTTGAATCACTTTCTCAGTCTGGCAGTCCATCTGAGGACGAAACGTCATGCTAAAAGATAACTGAAACCCTAAAGCCTTCTGCAAGCTATTCCAAAACTTTGATGTGAAACCTGGGTCTCTGTCTAATACTATAGACACTAGCACATCATGAGAGTGGACTATCTCCTGAACATGAATCTCTGGTAATCTATCCATGAAGTAGTTGACTTTAATAGGAATAAAGTGAGTGGTCTTCGTCAATCTATCAACGACCACCCAAATAGCATTCTGACCATGTGGTGCCAGCGGCAAACCCATCACAAAGTACATAGATACATGATCCCACTTCTATTGTGGGATGTAAAGTGGCTACAACTGGCACGACGGCCTCTGGTGCTCAGCTTTTACCTGTTGGCACGTCAAACACTGTTGTACAAACTCAGCAATTTCCCTCTTCATGCCGTTCCACCAGTAAAACTCTCGCAGATCCCTATACATTTTAGTACTACCTGGATGAACCGTGTACAAGGACCTATGAGCCTTCTTTAAAATCGTCCTCCTTGTAAAAATCCCCAAAAAGAGATATAAAATATTAGTGGATTGATTTCCAAAAAAAAATAAAAATAAAAATAATTAATTAATCGGATTTAAAAAAGAAAAAAAAGAAAAAAAAATTATTAATTAAAATTTATTTTTATTTTATTTATAAAATATATTATTATTAATATTAATTAAATTTATTATTATTATTATTATTATTATTATTATTATTATTATTATTATTATTATTATTATTATATATATATATGTAACCACCTGAAGCTTCAGGTGGATTCTAATTGAATTCACGCAACCCCCCCCAACCTTTCTTCTTCTTCTTTATCTTCTTTTCTTTCTTTCTTTTCTTTTCTTTTCTTTCATTTTTCCCTGCGCAACACTGAACTGACATTCTCTCTCCCTCTCTCCTCGATTTCGTGACGGATTTTCACCCAATCGAAAATCCAAAGATACCACTGGACTCCATTCGCAGCTGCCGTCATTTCTACCGGAGCGGATCGGTGGTAGGAGCGGCGTAAGCGTATTCCCTCGGGTAAGTCATTTCCCCATTTTTCTTTAATTTCTTGCAAAATATAAGCCCAATTGACAAACGAATACCACCACGAGAATTTAGGGATGATTCTCTATAAGTCTAGTATGACGGAATTCTCGTGGGGGTGTCGGGCCAAAACCCCAAATTTGGGGTGCGGCGATTATTAAGGGGCTTATTTTCAATTAATTAGCATTAATTTGGAAATTCTAAAATATTAAGCATCTAGGACTGAAGTAGGATTTCTAGAATTTAGGGTCCGGGTGAGCGCCGCGGGTCTAATTTTGGGACCCGCAGGCAGAATTTGGAAAATTAAGTGGGGATGTTAAATAATAATTTAAATATTAATTTGAGGTATATGGAGCCTAGGGAAGGCTAGATGAGTATTATTTTGGAGAAATAAATTAATTAATTTGAGAAAAATATAAATTGCAAGAATTAAATTTCAGGTGCCAAGGGCGTGAAATTTTGGATCCTAAGGAATTTCTCAATAGCCAGGTAAGGGAATAAACTAAAATAGTAATTTTTCATACAAATTATTATTGATTATGAGTAAATTTATTTTCAGAAAAGCATATGTTATATTGTGTATTACGAATGAAATGTACGATTGGGAAAATACTGCTATGATGATTAAAATGTATATGTATGTATGAGATGTAAGGAATTCACGATTTTAGAATATGAAGTATGACTTTTAACAGCATATGTGTGGCATGAATATTATTTTATGTGAAATGTATTATGATGTGAAAGATTTTACGAACCAAGCATGATTTCAGGTATTATGAAAATATGAGTTATGTTGTGATGGTTTTGACGATTATGTAATAAATGATGTATTTTCAGTATATATATACCTGAAACAATTTTGGCGCGAGGCCATATATTTATGTTATCGGCACGAGGCCGTATCTATGTTTTTGGCGCGAGGCCATATATTTATGTTATCAACACGAGGCCGTATTTTTGTTATTGGCGCGAGGCCATGTATTTATGTTATCGGCACGAGGCCATATTTATGCTATCGGCATGAAGCCGTATTTATATTATTGGCGCGAGGCCATATTTACTATGATTTTGGCGCGAGGCCATATGTATGATTTCGGCGCGAGGCCGTATCTATGTTTTCGGCACGAGGCCATAATGATGTTACGTGTGATCATGTATTATACGTTTTTACAACCAGGATGTTAGTTTAGTTCAGACTAGGAGCTCAGTACCGTAGCTATGGATTAATTTTGGCACGAGGCCTTATTAGTGCTACCGTCCCACAAGGGGATGGGAGATGAATAGTCGATGTGGCTTTCAATAGAGTGTGGACGTCCACCTGGCAGTCCGGACCAAGGTGTGGCGGGCTCATCGTACTTACAGACATATTTGATTTGGCAGTGGTCGGCCAGCCATTGTCGAGTCCCGCCTTCGGGCTGCACAACCCGTCATAGGGGGTAATACATGACACTAACTAGCTAGTCATCCTGGGTTTGTTTTCAGTACTACAGTTATAACAGAGGATTTTATGTATGTTATGATTTATTAATAGATGTGAAAATATATGTTTACCCAGTACGATATGATGATGTTTATAGAATTATGAAATGTACTGTATACATACAAATGCATTAAATATTCAAGTTGCCACACAGCTATATTTAGTTTATTTTCTCTTACTGAGAAGTGTCTCACCCCCAAACTTAATTAATTTTTCAGGAGCCCCTGAGAGACCGACAGGTCAGGGCCGCCGTTGAGCTAGTGAGATTACCCTGTGAGAAGGGTAAGATTTTGTAATAGCGTCAGAGTTATTTTGTGTTTGACCCTAGAGATATTTTGATGTATATGAGGATGTATAGAATGCTCTGGTATTATGTTTTATGATTGGATGTTTGAGATTTTATGTTTACTGCTGCTAGGTTTTCCGCTGTGTTTGACAGGTGTCCCCGCTACCCACGGGTTCGGGTTGACCATTTTATTTATTATGTGATATTTTATGTTAAGAAATTGAGGGACGTTACACTTCTGATGTCCATAACTACAGGCACGCAAAACCTGAAATGGAACCTCAAGGTCACGTCATCAGAAATACTGAATTCATCTCCCTATCCGTCCTACACCTTAGCTATCAGATATGCTAATTTTGCGTCATCTCTCTGAGCTTTCTTAATCATTTTCTATAGAGTAGGCTACACTACCAAGCTAGCAATAAATGCTTGAGGATTACTCTCTACCAACTCTACACTAAGTCTCTCTAGATCCATCTAGATCGGATGCTAAACCTCCATAACTGTCAGTGCTGGTCCTACTAATTTCCTACTCAGAGCATCAACTACCACGTTTGCCTTCCTTGGGTGGTAACTGATAGTGCAGTAATAATATTTAATAACTTCCACCACCTTCTCTGTCTCATGTTCAACTCCTTTTGAGTGAAAAAGTACTTTAAACTTATGTGATCAGAGAATATCTCGCATCTCTCACCGTATAAGTAATACCTTCAAATCCTTAGAGTGTGCACCACAGCAGCCAATTCTAGATTGTGGGTAGGGTAGTTCTTTTCATACTCTTTCAACTATCGGGAGGCATAAGCTACAACCATACCATACTGCATCAATACATAGTCGAGCCTTTTCAACGATGCGTCACTGTAAATTACATAACCATCACCCTTGACAAAATGATCAATACTGGTGTAGTGACAAGCCTCTGTTTCAATTCCTAGAAGCTCTACTCACAATCATCATCCTATTTAAATCTAACATTCTTTCTGGTCAGCTGTGTGAAAGGTCCTAATAAAGCTGAAAACCCTTCCACAAACCAACGGTAATAACCCGCATATCCCAAAAAACTCCTAATTTCCTAAATGTTCTTTGGCCTTTCCCAATTCAACACAGTCTCAATCTTGTTGGGATTTACTGAAATACCATCCCCTAAAATAACATGCCCCAAAAATGACACTTTCTTTAGCTAAAATTCATATTTACTAAACTTGGCATACAACTTCTTTTCCTTGAGCATCTGAAGTACTAGCTGTAAATGCATCTCATGCTCCTCAAAACTCCTCGAGTAGACTAGTATATCATCAATGAAAACTACAACGAACTAGTCCGAATACTGGAGAAAGACTCTATTCATTAAGTCCATAAACACAGAAGAAACATTTGTCAGACCCAATGGCATAACTAAAAATTCATAATGTCCATACTTGGTCCTAAATGGTAGCTTGATCTAAGGTCAATCTTGGAATAGACCCGCGTACCTTGAAATTGGTCAAATAAATCATCTATATGAGGTAGAGGATACCTATTCTTGATTGTCAACTTATTAATTTCCTTGTAGTCTATACACATCCGCATAGACTTGTCCTTCTTCTTTACAAATAACACTGGAGCTCCCCACGATGATACATTGGGCCGAATAAAACCTTTATCTAGAAAATCCAACAAATGGTTCTTCAATTCTCCCAATTCTGCTGAAGTCATTCTGTAAAGAGCTGCAAAGATTGGTGTCATCCCAGGAAGTAAATCAATAGCGAAATCCACCTCGTAGTCAGGAGGTAACCCAGGTATATTTTTTGGAAAAATGTCTGGAAATTTCTTAACCACTGATGTATTGCCCAGCTTCAATTCATTTTCTGACACCTCCTTTACAAAGGCCATAAACCCCTGACAACCATCCAAGAGTAATCTCCCCGCCTATAGAGTTGATACTAACTGTGGAAGGGATTGCACACGTGACCCTATAAACCTAAATTATGGTCTTCCTGGAGGTTTGAATATTACTTCTTTCAAACGACAGTCTATACTGGCATAATTGGCTGTCAACCAGTCCATACCAAAAATTACATCAAACCCATGCATATCCAATACTATCAAGTCAGCTGGCAAGACTTTCCCCTGAATATCAATCAGACAGCATCAGAGCACTCTACTACACCTCACTACTGACCCTGTCGGTGCAGTTACTAATAGTTTGGTGTCTAACAACTGTGTTTCTGCCCCACATAATCTAACACACCTCATAGAAACGAATGAGTGTGTGGCTCCTGAATCAAATAATACAATAAATTTAAATTAAAACATGTTAATCATACATGTCACCACATCGCCGATTGTCTCAGCATCTCCAGGCGTCAAAGCATAGACCTTCGCTGGAACTACATTCCTCTATTACTCTCCACGGGGCACCTGATAGCCTCCCTAGTATGGTTTGGGAGCAAGCTCGATGCCAGGTGGTGTAAGGCAATATCACACCAGGTGTCCCTGCCAACCGTAGTGATAGCAGACGATTCTCCCCACTCGACACTCTCCCAGGTGTCTCTTTCCACAAGTCTGATAGACAAGAAAATTTTGCACCGCCTGAAACTCACGACCTCCATTCTCATGCCTCTATCCTCTGCCATAGTTTCCTCTCCTCCACTGACCCTCCCTAGATCCCTTCTGAAGTTTGAAGGTGTAGATCTCTTCTTCTGTCCCTGCTCCTCGGCATCCATGCGCTCACTAACCTCGGCCACAGCTGCTCTATCAACTAATTTAGTAAAATCCTGTATCTTCGGCACTACCACCTGTTTATATATTTCTTGCTTCAATCCTCTTTCAAACTATCTCGCCTTCTTTACTACATCAGGAATAATATACAGGGTGAAGCAGGATAGCTCTATAAACCGTGTTACATATTGCTGAATCGACTGCTATCCCTGTTTCAAATTCAGGAACTCTTCCACTTTAACTTCCCTAATAGTGGCAAGGAAATATCCGTCAAAAAATAATTCTTTAAATTAGTCCCATGTCATAGCTATTAGGGTCGTCCTCTGTTGTTCCAGAAGTCTCACAGCATTCCACCACCTCTTAGCCTCCCATGTCAGTTTATAGGTGGCGAAGAGGACCCTCTGCTCCTCTGTACATTGTAATATTACCAAAACTTTCTCGATCTCCTGCATCCAATTCTTGGCAGCTGTAGGATCAACTCCTCTTGAAAAAACCAGAGCATTCATCTTGGTAAATTTCTCTATCGTGCATCCATGGCCTGCAGACAGGCCTCCCTACTCTCTGGAGCTCCTAGTGATCTCAACCATAACCTGCTGAGCCACACTGTGTAATATCGTATCAGAGTCAACCCTGCCTGCACTCGAGAGCCCTACACCCTCATTACCACTCCCATGGGCACTACCTCCTCTAGGGTTCATCCTGAAAAGACAATAAACAAGACTTAGGGTCCCTATCCTTATAACTTACACATCTAACCAAAATCCCCTATCTTGACATCCTTATTTTATTTCAAAATCCAGTCCTACACTGTAGAAACACAACCCAACAAAAATTTACTATAGCTTTCTTGAAATCGTCACCCCAGGAAAGACATAGAAACCACCACAGAAGTCCTGCTTCTAGACTTTAGAACAAAACCTTAAATTCTTTCCCTAACTCTGGTATCATTTCCGCTGCATTATAAATTTTACAGAACCTAACAACCTAGGCTCTGATACCAAACTATAATAACCTGCCTATTTTACCATAATTAATTATTTTTTTTTTCATAATAACATTTAATATAATAATCCTACTCAATTGATAAAACCTGATCAACCTGGACCCATGAGTACTAGGGATATACCCAAAATACAAAACTGATACCTAAGCAGCACGAAACATAAAATCATATACATAACAAATCATCTAACCAACATAATACCAGAGTTTTACTAAAACTATTACATACATACTCACATCTCGAAATAAGAAAAAAGTGTCCTAGGGTCACAACCCAAAAATACATCAGACCCTAGCAAAATGACTTACCCTTCTGATAGGGTAGAATAGTCAACCACTAATGCTGCGGACTCTATTTGCTCTTCTTTCTGGGGCTGAAATGTTTATATAGTTAGGGTGAGACACCTCTCAATAAGGGAAATAAACTAATATCAGTGTGTGGCAACATGAGTGTTTTCGTGTTATACGTATGACAGTACATAAATCATATTTGATAAAATTGTATGTATCATATCTCGGAAAAACATAATTTCTCATAACATGGTATAACATACTGAATTTCTATACATTAAAATCATCTCATATAACTACACATGAAATAACACTTGGGATGAATAGCTGACTGATGTCATGTCTTAACCCCATATAACTAGGTTGTGTGTCCTGAAGGCGGGACCTAGCAATGGCTGGCTAACCACGCTAGATCAACATAAGTCTGTGAATAGGATGGGTCTGCCCCTCCTAGTCCGGAGACTAAAGGGACGCCTGCACTACCATAAAAACACATTGACTGCCGATCTCCCACTGCCCCTTACGATAAGTGGTAGCACTAACATATACATGATCATGATCATATAGCTACGGTACTGTGCTTCGTGAAAGCTTAAACCAGGTCATCCAATTCTGATAACATATAGTATATTTCCAAATAATGATACATGGCTATTTCATAATAATATTTGTCATGATAATATTTTCATAAAATTTTACATAACTTATCATATAAAATTCATGGCCCTTACACTGGCACAGCAAATCATATAAAACCACGGCCCTTATGCCGACATATTATATAAAATCCATAGCCCTTACGCCGGCATATCTAATCATATAAAATCTAGAGTTTGAAATCCCTGTAGCATTTTTAATATTTTTCTAAAACAATGTAATAAGATACCAATTCTAAAAACATAATATTATGATATTACATAAAATCATAGAATTTCATACTCATGCCACACAAAATTGAATATTGTCTCATTCGTAAAATTTACACAAAATCATAATCCCTACTGAACTATGTTAAAATTTTTTTCCTGATATCAGCAGTATTCTAAACTTAGTTCTATAACATACATAATTTCCCTAAAAATAAAAGCTGAATATTAATAAATAATTTCATAGAAATACTAACTTAGTTTATCCCCTTACCTGACTTATGGAAAAGCCTACTTATTACTCCAAAATTACACCTGTGTGGACCCCACCTCTACACCCTGAAATTGATATTTTACCAACAAAACTTCAGTATTATCTTCCCTAATATATTCACCTCAGTTCAAAAACCCCATAAACCTAAGAAAACTAAAATTAACTAACTTACCCAAATTTTGGGATGGTTCCCAAGTTGTCCTGACCTACAAATCACTTCAGTAGATGTGGAGAGAATCTTCCTAGGAGTGACGTGGTAGCTTTGGATTGTCAAACCGGTGAAGAGCTAGCTCAAAATCCTAAAGAGGAGAGGTGGAGGACGAAGAGAGAGAGAGAGAGAGAGAGAGAGAGAGAGAGAGAGAGAGAGAGAGAGAGAGAGAGAGAGAGAGAGAGAGAGAGGAAGGATTTGCATGTTGTTTTCTCACTGAAAATCTGAATTAAAGCTATTTATAGACCTGTCTTCATCTACGAGACACATCACTTCGTCAACAAGGCCAAGTAGAGAGTTTGTCAACGAACACTTATACATTGTCGACGAATTTCAGACCCTAAAATAACCCCTCTCGGTAATTACTCATTGATGAGACACGTGTCCCCGTCGATGATCTCAATAAGCCGCTTCGTCGATGAACTCTTTGCGTTCATCGATGAGATCCGGCAGTGAGCCCTTTAAAATTTCCTTGTCCTTTATTTTTTATTATTTAAATATTATAATTCTTTGGGTCTCTACATCATAAATGGAGTAAAACGTGATAGTTCGACGAACTTGGCCGCATAATCCGTGAGGGTCATACTCCCCTGCATTAGGTTGGTGAACTCCTCAACCTTTTCTTCTCTAGTGGACGAGGGAAAGTACTTGTCAAAGAATAGCTCATTGAATCGTTCCCAGGTCAGTGCCACTTTCACTACCCTCTGTCCCTCTAGCAGCTTTGCAGAAATCCACCAACGTTTCGCATCACCTGTCATCTTAAATGCACCATAACGGACCTTCTACTTGTCCGTGCAACTGAGTACTTCCACGATCTCCTCAATTTCCGAAACCCGGTTCTCCACAATCACTAGATCAGGTCCTCCCTCAAAAGTCAGAGGGTTCAACCTTATGAATTCCTTGATACTACTACCCCAATCTACAGCTGGGCTATAGAGACTCAAAAAATTAAAAATAAAAGCAATAAAAGCAATAAAAGCAAGGTTCGTCGATGAACCTCCTGGTTTTGTCGAAGAACGCCCATAAACGATTCATGGATGAGCTTCAGTGCCTCATCGATGAAGAGATACCGAGAGGGGGACATGCAGACCCTTTGGTTCATCGACGAACTCATTATCCTCATTAACGAACTCCCTTCTTCGGTTCATCAACGAGTGCATGTGTCTCGTTGATGAAGCCACGTGGACAAATGCCTATATGTAATCGAAAATTGAATTTTCAGCGAGAGAATTGTTTTCTTATTGTTTGTCTCTCTAAAAATCAGGCCCTCTCACCTTCTCTCAAAGATTTCGACCCCATTTCTCCCCGGTTTGATGATCAGAAGCTACCACGATGATCCTCAGGAGATTCTCTACAACTTAACCGGAGTAGAATTTTGGTTTGAGGAGTTCAGGGACCATCCCAAAATTAGGGTAAATAGGATATTTTAGGGTTTTCATAGTTATCAAGCCTTTCTAAACGCAGATTTTGTATTAGATGTTGATATGCTGGTGTTTGGAATATTAAACTAGGGTGTTGTGATTTCAAGGTTTGGGGTTCCAAACACTGCAAGCATAGGTAAAATGATAAATAGTTTATAGTTTAGAAATATGAATATGATAATTATTTTGGATATTCAATTAATGGACAGGGAGAAATATATATATATATATATATATATATGTGTGTGTGTGTGTGTGTGTGTGTGTGTGTGTGTGTGTGTGTGTGTATGTGTGTGTGCAATTTCAAGGCGTTGAAATTATGAACGCTACAAGCGTGAAACACAGAAATAATAAACAGTTCTCAAAAAGTCCGATAAAGGAAATATGTTGTGCCAGTTAATTTAGAAATTTTACCAGTTAATTTGAAGATGAGTTTTAGAGTATCGTTTTTTAATAAATTAGAGCATGGAAATTATATAGTATTAAATATGATATATATTGAGTTTTATTTAATTTTCGTGGCATAAGAAACACTGGATAATTACAGAATTTTATACAGATCTAGAGAATTATGATTCTACAGTTTTTACAGAATAATGATATACAGCTTATATAGTTTTATTTACAGAGCTACGACTATACAGAGGCTTACAGAATTATAGTTTACATGGTTATACAGAAATATGAATATACATAATTTTACGGAACCATGTTTATATAGTATTTTATAGAACCATGATTATATAGTATTTTACAGAACCATGATTATACAGAGCATAGAACCATGACATACAGAAATACAAATTATGTAGATTTATAGCTAATACAACATCATGGTAAATATAGAGAATTACATAATCATGGTAAATACAGTTTATACAAAATCATGGTAAAACAGATAGATATTATATAGAAATAGTATTATATAGTATCAGACCCTGATGGAACAGAGCAATTTATAGAGCACGGTACCATAGCTATACAGTGTAGATAGTGCAACCACACATCTTAGATAGAGTATGGTATTGTTGATTGTGCCACAGGTATGGTAGAGGGCTCCCTAGCATCCAGACCAGGTGGAGTGGTCCTTTCGTGCTACAAGCATATACAGTATGCATACAATTAGACTAGCTCTGGTAGGCCAACTAGTGTTTAGTCCCTCCTACAGGCCACACAACCCTATCATGAGGGGTTAAATCATGACATACAGTCATTCAGGGAAGTTTTCAAAATTATGTATATATATATATAGTATACAAAGAAAACAGAGATGACCTATTATAGTTAGAAGTATGATTGAATAGATAACTCAGAAATTATGTATTTTAAATGACATAGGTTTGGGTTATTATACAGATACTTTTGCATGATTTCTCATTTATAGTTTAATTAAAGATTACGTTTTGTGTATAGACTCATATGTCACACATTGGTAATAACATGTTTCTCCTTACTGGGAGGTGTCTCACCCTAGCATATGAACATTTTAGGTAACCCAAGGAGACGTGCAGGGCCGGCTTAAAGATAGAGGAGGCGTCTGAGTCGGCATAGTTTTGGGGTGAGTCTTGGGCTGAGTAGTAAAGCCCTCAGTGTTTTGGGATTTTTTGGGAATGATGTACATATGTGTATATATATGTGTATGGAGGATCTGTAGCACTCTAGTATTATGTATTTTGGGATATGTTTTGGATACAGAGAATGCACAAGATACCATAGCACCCGCTCAGGGCCATGATGATGATAGATATTTATATATAGGGTATTAGAGTTATGTTATAAAGTTTTGAAAAAAAAATGGCTAGAAATTTTGGGTCGTAAAAAATTTGGTATCAAATCCCAGGTTGCTAGGTTCTATAGACCATAGAGTACAGTGGAAAACAATACTAGAGTATATGAATAGATCAGGAATTTAGGCGAGTTGATGTTAGGGGAAAATTAAGATGGGTATTTTGAGTTTTTGTTTAGTGATCGGGAAACAATATTTTCATAGTGGTTTTTGTGTTTTTCCTGAGGTGACGATTTCAGGAAAGTCATAGTAAACTATTGTTGGGTTGTGTTTCTCAATTACTGAACTAAATCTTAAGTTGAGAAAAAGGACGATAAGTTAGTTCAGGATATGAGATTTCAATTAGATAAATATGTTAGTTATGTTATACAAACGAGGTCGAGGATGGACCCTGGGGGTAGTAATGCCCACACCAGTGGTGATGATGGTGCAAACCCCTTTGGTGCATATGGGGATGATTCAGATGTAGTTCTGCGTAGTGTGGCTTAACAAGTTATGGCTGAGATTTTGCAAATCTCTAGAGAGCAGGGAGGCCTATCGACAAACCAGGGCTGTACCATTAAGAAGTTTACTAAAATGAATCCTTCAACGTTTTCAGGAGGAGCTGATCCTGTAGTGGTTGAAAACTGAAAGCAGGAGATCGAGAAAATACTAACGGTGCTTCACTGTATGGATGAATAGAGGGTTCTCTATGCTACCTATAAGTTGACAGGTGAGACCAAAGGATGGTGGATGGCTACGAGATTATTGGAGGAGCAGAGACGTGTACCATGGACTATGACTTGGAGCCAATTTAAAGAAATCTTATTTGATCGTTATTTTCCTACCACTATTAAAGAAGCTAAGGTAACATAATTTCTAAATTTGACCCAGTGAAATCTCACGGTCCAGCAGTATGTGGCAAAGTTCATTGAGTTGTCACACTTTGCCCCTTACATCATCCCAAATGAGGTTAAAAAGGCGAGGATGTCTGAGAGGGGCTTGAAGTAGAATATTTACAAGTAGGTGATAGTCCTAAAAGTGCTGGATTTCTCCAAATTGGTGGACAAGGCCATAGTGGAAGAGGAGAGTAGCCAGATGGATACGGGGACCCCGAGTCAGAGAAAGAGACCCACGCCTCGGGATTTCCAGGCAAGGTCTAGCTGAGACCCGTGGAGGGGAGATAGATATGGTAGAGCTCAGAGACAAGAGAGAGGAAATCGTGGGTACCAGGGTAAGCAGACATACCCTGTTTGCTCTATTTATGGTAGGAGACATACGAGAGCATGCTAGTTGGGAAACAATGTTTGCTACAGCTATGGTAGACTTGGACACATAGCACGGGAATGTCATTGGCCACCGAACAGTGCACCAACTCCTAGATAGATCCGAAGATATAATCAGGCACCCACGGGTGGCAGCTAGCAGAGGAATACAGCATCGGAAGGGGTTTATGCATTGACACCGGAAGACGCTGAGACTGCCGGAGACGTTGTGACATGTATTCTTACTGTTTTACCATATAAAGTTTTTGTTTTGTTTGACACAGGTGCTACCCATTCTTTTTTGTTGTCTGGATATGCTAAATTTTCTGGGGTTGAGGCACAACAATTAGATGTTGAGTTGTCAGTAGCCACGCCGATTAGATCAATAATGAGAAATATAAGTGTGCTTAAAAACTTTCCACTGGGTATTCAGGATAAAGTATTACCAGCCGACTTCGTGATGTTAGATATACAGGGATTTGAAGTGATATTGGGTATGGACTGGCTGGCAGCTAATTACACCAGCTTTGATTGCCATAAGAAAGAAGTGATCTTCAGACCCCCGGGTGAATAGGAATTCATATTCATGGGATCACGTGTGCGCGCTTCGCCATAGCTAGTGTTGGCTATTCAGGCGAGGAGGCTGCTTCAGGGTGGTTTCTAGGGATATGTTGCCTATATAAAGGAAATTCCAAAGGAAGAATTGAAACAGGTTGATATTCCAATAGTTAGAGAATTTCCAGATATTTTTCCAGAGGAATTACCTAGTATACCACCAGATCAAGAGATAGAATTTACCGTGGATTTGCTACCAGGGTCAACACTGATATCTAAAGCACCCTATAGAATGGCTCCAACTAAAATAAAAGAATTGAAAGACCAGTTGTAGGAGTTGTTGGATAAAGTGTTTATTAGACCTAGCGTGCCACCTTTGGGACCACTAGTCCTGTTTGTAAAGAAGAAATACGAGACTATGAGGATGTGTATTGATTATAGAGAGATAAACAAAGTGACAGTCAAGAATAAATATCCTTTTCCTAGAATCGACAATTTATTTGGTCAACTCTAGGGGAACCAGGTCTATTCCAAGATTGATCTTCAGATGAGATACCACCAGGTGAAAGTTAAAGCAGAGGATGTTTCAAAAATAGCTTTCCGAACTTGGTATAGGCACTACGAGTTCTTGGTGATGTCATTTGGATTAACTAATGCAACGAAAATGTTTATGAATCTAATGAATCGAGTGTTCCATCAGTACTTAGACCAGTTTGTTTTGGTAATTATTAATGATATACTGGTCTACTCGAAGAGTTTAGAGGAGCATGAGAATCATCTGAGGTTGGTTTTGTGGGTATTGAGGGAAAAGAAATTGTTCCCTAAATTTAAGAAATATGAATTCTGGCTAAGGCAAGTCACTTTCTATGGGCATGTGATCTCAAGAGATGGCATATCAGTAGACTTGAGTAAGATAGATGCAGTGATGAATTAGGTGAGACTGGGGAACGTTCAAGAGGTCAGAAGTTTCCTAGGTTTGGTAGGGCATTACAGGCATTTTGTGGATGGCTTCTCCAGATTATCGGGTCCACTAACACGACTCATGGGGAAAAATATGAGAATTTAATGAACCAATAAGTGTGAGCAAAGCTTCTAGGAATTGAAGCAGTGACTGTTCACTGCACCAGTATTATCTATTCCATCAGGAGAGGATGGATTTGTTATATACAGTGATGCATCCCAGAAAGGACTCGAGTGCGTGTTGATGCAGCATGGGAGGGTTAATGCTAATGCTTCCTGGCAAGTTAAATAGTATGAAAAAAACTACCCAGTATATGATTTAGACCTAACTGCAGTGGTGTATGCACTAAAAATCTGGAGGCATTATCTTTATGGTGAGAGATGTGAAATCTTCACTGACCATAAAAGTTTGAAGTATTTCTTCCCCAAAAAGAATTGAATATGAGGCAAATAATATGGCTAAAGCTCATTAAATATTATGATTGCACTATCATCTACCACCCAAGGAAAGCTAATGTGGTGGATGATCCTTTGAGCTGAAAATTAGTAAGAGCGGCATTGTCAATAGTGGAGATTCAGTATCCGATTTAGATGGACCTAGAGAGGCTCGGTGTAAAGCTAGTAGAGGATGATCACCAGGAATTTATTGCTAACCTAGTATTATAACCTACTTTACAAGAGAAGATTAAAGATGTTGAGAGGAATGACGCAGAATTGGTAGAGTTGATGGATAAAGTGCAAGACGAACAATGAGAGGAGTTTACTATTTCGGATGATGGAGCCCTGAGATTCCGTACCAGACTGTGCGTACCTGTAGATGCTGAGATTGAGAAGGCTATTCTAGAGGAAGCTCACAGATCCCTTTACACAATTCATCCTGGCAGCACTAAAATGTATCGAGACCTTCAAGAGTCATTATGGTGAAGTAGTATGAAAAGAGAGATAGCCGAGTTTGTGGAGTATTTTTTGACGTGCCATAAGGTAAATGCTTAGCACTAGACACTGACAGGAAAATTGCATCCACTCCACATTTTCGAGTGGAAGTGGGACCATATATCTATGGATTTTGTCACATAATTACCGCCGGCACTACATGGACAGAACGCCATTTAGGTGGTTGTAGACCGGCTGACGAAGACTGCCCACTTCCTTTGTAACAGCCCAAAAAATAATGGTATTTAAATAATAAAAAGAAAGGGAAATGGAAATCGTAAACAGAAGGAGGAAGTCGACGACATTGCATTTTGAAAAGGATAAATCCCGAGGATATAACAGGAACTCATCGACGAGGATGGGATTTGTCGACGAAAATATAATGGGGATCGTCGACAAGGTGACGCAGCTCGTCGATGAGAAAATACCGAGATGATGATTTTGGGGTTTCCAAATTTCTTCAACGAAGGGGAGAGTTCATCAAGGAATTTTTTATTGACCTCGTCAACGAGGTGACGTGGCTCGTCAACGAAGGCCACAGTTTAAATAGGCCTAAAGTTCATTTTCAGCTAAAATTTTCTACGCAGATCTTTTCTCTCTCCTACCCTTCAGTCCCTCCTCCTTCTCTTTTCGATTTCGAGCCTAATTTTTCTCCGATTCAACGATTTGAAGCCACCACGATGTTCCTGGGAAAGTTCTCTACAAGTCTGCTAGAGCGGATCGTCGGTGGGGCTGAGTTGGAAACTATCCCAAATCCAAGATAAGGCTTTACTCAATATTTGGATTTTTTTCCAGTTATATAAATTGTTATACACGTAGAAATACTAAACTTTAGTTCTGGAGAATGTTGTTTCTAGGGTGTTGACTTGGGAACCCTGCGGGTGCGAGGCAGATTTTCTTAGGGGCTTTTCAAGAATCAAGTAAGGGGATAAACTAAGCTAGTTCTTTTTAAGAAAAATGTATGTATATTGTTATAACATTTTATTTTAGGAAAATAAATATATTTATATATGATTTATATTTGGGAAAATGCTGTTGAAAGTGATCATATGTTAAATATATGAAAAACCTGTTTAGTGTGGCATAAGTAGAAATTTATATGAAATACTGTTTCTTGAAATGTGTTAATGATATGGATTTTTAGAATGGAAAACCAGCGTATGGGCCGAGATTTTTATATGTTTTTTCGGCTTACGGGCCGTCATATGTGTATTATTTGCCAGCGTACGGGCTAAGTTATGTATATGATTTGTCGGCGTACGGGCCAAGCTATGGATATGATTTTCTAGCATACGGGCTGTGCTATAATATGACTTGGTGGTGTACGAGTCGAGCTATGGATGTGATTTGCCATCGTACAGGTTGTGCTATGATTTGCCGGCGTATGGGCCGAGCTATAGTAAAATGTGTAATTCTGGCATACGGGCCAATGATCTTCATGATATACGTATATATGCAAAATGATATGATTGATTTGATAATTGATGATATGAAATGAAATATCCATGTATCACAGTTTCAATGTATGTTATAAGATATTAGAACCTTGTTGGCTTAGTCTAGGCTAACACTTACATGGTACCGTTGCTATGTGTCCATGGTCTTCGTGATCATGATATTTGTGTTAACACCGCTATACAGAGTGGTGTGAGATTGGATGGTCGATATGGTTTTTAAGAAGTGTGTGAGCGCCCCTGGTGTACGGGCTAGGTCTGGTAGACCCATCAAACTTACAAAATGTACTTTTGACTTGGCAGTGGTCGGCCAACCATTGTTAGGTCCCGCCTTCGAGCCACACAACCCAGTCATGTGGGGGTAATACATGACAAAAGCCAGCTAACCTACCAGGAATGTTTTTGTATTATTATTATTATTATTATTATTATATGAGATGAAATATGTTTATGTAGTATGTTCTGCCATGTTTTGATGACATATATGTTTTCCAGATTTGACAAAACAGTTACTGAATATGTTCTGTATGGTATACGTATAACACAGAATACTCATGTTGCCACACACTGGTATTAGTTTGTTTCCCTTACTGAGAGGTGTCTCACCTCTAAATTTTATAAACGTTTCAGGAGCCCCTAATAGGAGAGCGGGTAAAGCCCCGCTAATCTAGTACGGTAGATCTGCCCTTCCAGAAGGGTAAGTATTTTGATAGGATCGGATGTATTTTGTGAAAATGGCCCTAAGACATCTTTTGGGCTGAGAGTTGTGTATATATGTATACCGTGATTGTAGTAACTCTGGTATTGTGATGTATGGTATAATGCGATGTATGTGATTGTATGTTTCCTGCTGCTTAGGCTTTTGTTATGTGTTCTGATGTATCCCTGGTACCCACGGGTCCAAGTGAATTATGATCTGCTGAGCTGGGATTTGTGATATTGTGATTTTATTATAAAAAAAAATATATGGAAATTAAGCAGGTCATCACAGTGTGGTATAAGAGCCTAGGTTGCTAGGTTCTGTAGACTCTAGAATGCAGCGAAAACAATACCATAGTTTAGGAAATGATTTAAGATTGTTCTACAATCTAGAGGCAAGAATTTCGTGGTAGTTTCTGTATTTTTCCTGGGATGATGATTTCAGGAAAACCATAGCAAGCTATTGTCGGGTTATGTTCCTAGAATGTAGGACTAGGGATTAAAAATGAGTTAGAAATGTTGAGATAAGTGGTGAGGATAGGTGGGTAAATTATGAGGGTAGGATTTCTGAGTTGCAGCTACTATTTTTCAGGATGGATCCAAGAGGAAGTAGTGCCCATGCGAGTGGCAGTGATGGAGCAAGACCATCAAGTGTAGCTGGGACCGACTTTGACGTGGTATTATGTAGCGTGGCTCAGTAGGTTATGGTTGAGATTGCTAGGAGCTCGAGGGAGCAGGGAGGTCCTTCTATAGGCCATGGGTGTGCCATAGAGAAATTTACGAAGATGAATCCTCCGGCATTCTCAAGTGGAGTTGATCCTACAGCTGCTGAGAACTGGATGCAGGAGACCAAAAAAGTCTTGGTTGTGTTGCAGTGTACTGAGGAACATAGGGTCCTCTTTGCCACCTATAGACTGACAGGAGAGGCCGAGAGGTGGTGGACTGCAGTAAGACTATTGGAGCAGCATAGGGTGACTCCGATAGCCATGATATGGGACCGGTTTAAAGAATTGTTCTTTGATAGGTATTTTCTAGCTACTGTCAGGGAGGCTAAGGTAAAAGAGTTCCTAATTCTGAAGCAGGGATAGCTATCAGTCTAGCAGTATGCGGCATGTTTCATCAAGCTCTCTCATTTTTTCTCGTATATTGTTCCTGATGAAGTGAACAAGGCGAGGTTGTTTGAGGAAGGCTTGAGGCGGAGCATATTTAAATAGGTGGTGGTGCTGCGGATCCAGGACTTTGCTAAGTTAGTTGACAGGGCAGCCTTGGCAGAGATTGGTGAGCATCTCGATGTAGAGGAGCAGGGACAGAGGATGAGATCTGTATCTACCGGCTACTAGCAGAGTCATAGACTGGGTCAGTGGAGGAGAGGAAACCATGGCAGAGGGCAGAGACAGGAGACGGGAGGACGCGAGGGGCAAGCAGGGCACGGTCCTCCAGTCTGTCAGACTTGTGGTAGGAAGCACTGAGGAGAGTGTCGAGCTGGTGGTGTGGTGTGCTATCGCAGCAATAGATCGAGGCATATGGTGCGAGATTGCCCTACCCCACCAGATGCATTTCTAGCTCCCAGACCATACCGGGGAGGTTATCAGGTGCCACGTGGGGGCTAGTAGAGGAATACGACTCCAGTTAGGGTGTTTACTCTAACGCCGGGTGAGGCCGAGACAGAAGGTAACGTGGTCACAGGTATGGTTATTATGCTTTCTTTTAAAGTTATTGCATTATTTGATTCAAGAGCTACACACTCGTTCGTGTCTTTAGGGTGTGATACATTATGTGGGGCTGAAACACAATCATTAGATGTTGAATTATTGGTATCTACACCAACTAGGTCAATAGTGAGGTGTAGTAGGATGCTCCGAAGTGGTTTAGTTGATATTCAAGGAAAGACTTTGTCTGCTGATTTGATAGTACTGGACATGCATGGGTTTGATGTTATATTTGGCATGGATTGGCAAGCAGCTAATTTTGCCAGCATAGATTGCCGAGCATGAGAAGTGATATTCAAATCCTCGGGGGAAGCAAAATTCAAGTTCGTAGGATCGCAAGTGCAATCCCCGCCTCAACTAGTTTCAGCTATTCGGGCCAGAAGACTACTGTTGAGTGGTTGTCAGGGGTTTGTGGCTGTTGTGAAGGAGATGTCAGAGAATGAATTGAAACTTGCTAGCACGCCTGTAGTAAAGGAGTTTACAGATGTTTTCCTAGACAAGTTACCAGGCTTCCCACCTGATCGTGAGGTAGATTTCCCTATTGATCTACCTTCCGGTACAGTGCCGATTTCTAAAGTACCTTATCGGATGGCGCCAGTAGAATTGGTAGAATTGAAGAGTTAGTTGCATAATCTGCTTGATAAAGGTTTCATATGACCCAGTGTATCTCCGTGAGGAGCTCCAATATTATTTGTGAATAAGAAAAATGGTACTATGAGGATGTGTATAGACTATAGGGAGATTAATAAAGTGACAATTAAGAACAAGTATCCTCTACCCCGTATTGACGATTTGTTTGATTAGCTCTAGGGTACATGGGTGTATTCAAAGATTGACCTCAGGTCCGGCTACTATCAGGTAAAAGTTAAAGCAGAAGACGTCTCAAAGATGGCCTTCAGGACCAAGTATGAGCACTACGAGTTTCTTATTATGCCGTTTGGTTTGACGAATGCTCCTGTAGTATTTATGGACTTGATGAACAGAGTTTTTCACCAATACCTAGATCAGTTTGTTGTTGTTTTTGTTGATGATGTACTGGTCTATTCGAGGAGCTATGAGGAGCATGAGATGCACTTAAGGCAGGTTTTGTAGACACTTCGGGAAAATAAGTTGTACGCCAAGTTCAGTAAATGTGAATTCTGGCTTGAGAAGGTCGTGTTTTTGGGGCATGATGTATCTGGAGACGGTATTTCTGTGGATCCTAGCAAGATTGAAGCGGTAGTGAATTAGGCTGGACCGAGAAATGTCCAGGAGATCGGGAGTTTTTTAGGGCTAGCTAGCTATTACCGTCTTTTCGTTGAGGGATTCTCAGCTTTATCGGGACCTTTGACACGACTGATGAGGACGAATGTCAAATTTGAGTGGGACGACAACTGTGAGCAGAGTTTTCAAGAACTGAAGCAAAGATTAGTCACAACACCAATATTGGTTATCCCATCAGGGGGTGAGGGTTATGTCATTTATAGTGATGCGTCCTTGAAGGTACTTGGCTGTGTATTGATGCAGAATGGCAGGGTAATGGTGTATGCATCCAGGCAGTTGAAAGAATATGAAAATAACTATCCTTCACATGATCTTGAATTGGCTGCAGTGGTACATGCATTGAAAACTTGGAGGCATTACCTATACGGCGAGCAGTGTGAGATTTTCTCCGACCACAAGAGCTTAAAGTATTTCTTCACACAGAAGGAACTGAATATAAGGTAGAGAAAGTGGTTGGAACTGATTAAAGATTTTGATTGTACCATTAGTTATCACCCGGGGAAAGTAAACATGGTAGCTGATGCGTTGAGCAGGAAATCCAAGGAACCATTGTTGGCAGCTATGGAGATCCAGTATCCGATCATAATGGATCTGGAGAGACTCGGCATAGAGTTGGTAGAGATTGATCCTCTAGTGTGTATTTTCAACCTAGTAGTACAGCCTACTCTACAAGAAAGAATTAAAGCCCCTCAAAAGGAAGACCCAGAATTAGTAGAGGTGAGAGACAGAGTGTAGAGTGGTCAAGGGGAGGAATTCAATGTTGCAGATGACGGAGCTTTGCGGTTCCGTTCCAGATTATGTGTTCCTGCCGATACTAAAATCAGGAAGACTATTTTAGAGAAGACTCACAGATCTTTGTATATAGTTCATCCCGGCAATATGAAGATGAACAGGGATCTGTGAGGGTCGTACTATTAGAGTGGTATGAAGAGAGAGATCGCCGAGTATGTAGCCCAGTGTTTAACGTGCTAGCAGGTAAAGGCTGAGGACCATAGGTCGGCAGGGCAGTTGCAGCCATTATTTATTCTAAAGTGGAAGTGGGATCATATATCTATGGACTTCATGTCAGGACTGCCGATGGCATTACATGACCAGAATGCCATCTGGGTGATTGTTGACCGTTTGACTAAGACCGCCCACTTCATACCTATTAAGATCAACTACTCCCTCAACTATTTAGCAGAGATCTACATTCAGAAGATAGTTTGTTCTCATGGGGTGCCAGTATCGATTGTGTCAGATTGATACCCGCGATTTACGTCACGTTTTTCGAGGAGCTTTCAGGAAGCTTTAGGGTCTCAGCCATCGTTTAGCACAACATTCCATCCTCAGTCAGACGGGCAGACTGAGAGGACGATGTAGACATTAGAGGAATCCTCCGTGCGTGTGTATTGGATTTTGGGGGTAGTTGGACTCAGTTCATGCCACTAGTAGAGTTTGCGTATAATACCAGTTACCAGTCCAGTATTGACATGGCATTGTTTGAGGCACTATACGGTAGGAGATGTCGATCCCCTTTATATTGGGACGAGATGGGTGAGCGGTGAGTTGTGAGGCCAGAGCTGGTATAGCAGGCGTATGATAAAGTTTGACTTATCAGGGAAAGAATTAGTGCAGCTCAGAGCCGACAGAAAAGTTATACTGATAATCGCCGCAGGAATCTGGAATTTGATGTGGGTAATCATGTGTTTTTAAAGATAACTCCATTGAAAGGGGTTATGCGATTTGGGAAGAAGGGTAAACTTAGTCCTAGGTTTATCGATCCATTTAAGATTATGGATAAAGTTGGACCGGTAGCCTACAGGCTAACTTTGCCATCTGTGTTGTCCAGGATCCACAACGTATTCCATGTTGCTATATTAAAGAAATACGTCCCAAATCCTTTTCATATCATCAGTTATGATGAATTAGAGTTTAGTGATTCACTAGTGTATGAGGAGGTACCCATACAGATTCTGGATGGGAAAGTACAAGAGCTACGTAACAAGAAGATTCCTCAAGTAAAAGTTTTGTGGAGGAATCATACCATTGAAGAGGCTTCTTGGGAATCTAAGAAGCAGATGAAGCAGAAGTACCCACAACTATTTCAAGAAACTTAAGTAGTTAGGTAGTATTTCTTTTGCATGCACATGTAATGGTTTAATTAGTGTAGCACTTTAGTTTTGGGAGAATTTTTCTTTTGTATATGTAATCTCCCAGGACTCGAAATGTAACCATGGTATTCCTCCGTCATAAGTGAGAGTAAATAATAAAATAATTAGACCTTTTTCTTGTTAAAAGATGACGAATTACGTGAATAGTAAATTTCGAGGATGAAATTTTATAAGGAGGGGAGAATGTAATGACCCGAAGAATGATGGTATTTAAATAATAAAAATAAAGGAAAATGGAAACCAAAAACAAAAGGAGGCAGTCGACGACATTGCATTTTGGAAATGATAAATCCCAAGGATATAACAAGAGTTCGTCGACGTGGATGGGATTCATCAATGAGGAAATACCGAGATGATGATTTTGGGGTTTCTAAATTTTTTTGACGAAGGGGAGAGTTCATCGACGAATTTTGTATTGACTTCATCAACAAGGTGACGTGGCTCGTCGACGAAGGCCACAGTTTAAACAGGCCTAAAGTTCATTTTGAACTAAAATTTTCTGCCCAGATCTTTTCTCTCTCCTACCCTTCGGTCCCTCCTCCTTCTCTCTTCGATTTCGGGCCGGATTTTCGTCGGTTCGACAATCTGAAGCCACCGCGACGCTCCTGGAAAAGTTCTCTGCAAGTCTGCCGGAGTAGATCGTCGGTGGGGCTGAGTTGGAAACCATCCCAAATCCAGGGTAAGCCTTTCTACTCAATATTTGGATTTTTTCCAGTAATAGGAATTGTTATACATGTAGAAATACTGAACTTTAGTTCTAGGGAATGCTATTTCCAGTGTGTTGAGTTTGGAACCCTGCGGGTGCGGGGCATATTTTCTTAGGGGTTTTTCAAGAATCAAGTAAGGGGATAAACTAAGCTAGTTCTTTTTAAGAAAATGTATGTATATTGTTATAGCATTTGATTTCAAGAAAATAAATATATTTATATATGATTTATATTTGGGAAAATTCTGTTGGAAGTGATGATATGTTATATATATGAAAAACCTGTTTAGTGTGGCATGAGTAGAAATTTATATGAAATACTGTTTCTTGAAATGTGTCAATGATATGGATTTTTATAATGGAAAATCGGCGTACGGGTCGAGATTTTTTATATGTTTTTCCGACGTACGGGTCGTGCTATGTGTATGATTTGTCAACGTATGGCTGATTTATGTATATGATTTGCTGCATACGGGTCGAGCTATGGATGTGATTTGCCAGCGTACGAGCTATGCTATGATATGATTTTTCGGCGTACGGGCCGAGCTATGGATGTGATTTGCCAACATACGCGTTGTGTTATAATTTGCCGGCGTATAGGTTGAGCTATGGAAAAATGTGTAATTCCGGAGTACGGGCCGACGATTTTCATGATATACGTATATATGCAAAATGACATGATTAATTTGATAATTAATGATATAAAATATTCATGTATCGCAGTTTTAGTGTATGTTATATGATATCAGAACCTAGTTGGCTTGGTCTAAGCTAACACTTGCACAGTACCATTGCTATGTGTCCATGGTCTTCTTGATCATGATATTTGTGTTATCGCCGCTGTACGGAGTGGTGTGAGATTGGATGGTCAATGTGGCTTTTAAGAAGTGTGTGAGCGCCCCTAGTGTATGGACTAGGTCTGGCAGACCCATCAGACTTACAGACTGTACTTTTGACTTGGCAGTGGTCGGTCAACCGTTGTCAGGTCCCGCCTTCGGGCCACACAACCCAGTCATGTGGGGTTAATACATAACAATAGCCAACTAACCTATGGGGAATGTTTTTGTACTATTATTATTATATGAGATGAAATATGTTTATGTAAATGCAGTATGTTCAGCCATGTTTTGATGATATATATGTTTTCCAGATTTGACATAATAATTACTGAATATGTTCTGTATGGTATATGTATAACACATAATACTCATGTTGCCACACACTGGTATTAGTTTATGTCCTTTACTGAGAGGTGTCTCACCCCTAAATTTTATAAACGTTTCAGGAGCCCCTGATAGGAGAGCGGGTAAAGCCCCACTGATCTAGTACGATAGATCTGCCCTTCCAGAAGGGTAAGTATTTTAATAGGGTCAGATGTATTTTGTGAAAATGGCCCTAAGACATCTTTTGGGTTAAGAGTTGTGCATATATGTATACAGTGATTATAGTAACTCTGGTATTGTGATGGTATAATGAGATGTATGTGATTGTATGTTTCCTGCTGCTTAGGCTTCCGTTATGTGTTCTGATGTATCCTTGGTACCCACAGGTCCAAATGGATTATGATCTACTGAGCTGGGATTTGCGATATTGAGATTTTATTATAAAAAAAATATACGAAAATTAAGCAGGTCGTCACATCCTTCCTATTAAAGTCAATTACCCTATGAACATACTGGGAGAGTTGTACATTCAGGAGATAGTTCAACCCCATGGAGTGCCAATGTCTATAGTTTCAAATCAAGACCCACACTTCAAGTCCTAGTTTTGGAGGAATTTGCAGGAAGCTTTGGGGTCTCAGTTATCATTCAGCATAGCTTTTCATCCTCAAACTAATGAGCAGACAGAAAGAACGATCCAGATACTTGAGGATATGCTATGAGCATGTGTGCTGGATTTCGGGGGTAGTTGGACCTAATAAAGGTCGCTGGTTGAGTTTGCGTATAATAACAGCTACCAAGCCAGCATTAGGATGGCACCTTACGAGGCATTATATGGTAGGAGATGCTGTTCTCCACTATACTGGGATGAAATGGGTGAAAGCGAGTCCTGGGACCAGAGTTAATGCAGTAGCTGTACGATAAAGTCCAACTTATTAAAGATAGAATTTGTGCAGCTTAATGTCGGTAGAAAAGCTACGCAAATACTTGCCATTGAAAATTGGAATTTGATGTGGGAGATCAAGTATTTCTGAAAGTAGCACCACTGAGAGGAGTTATAAGGTTTGGGAAGAAGTGTAAACTGAGCCCTAGGTTTATTAGCCCATTCGAGATACTTGAGAGAGTGGGTTCAGTCGCCTATAGGCTAGCTTTACCACCAGCTTTACTTAGGATCTGTGACGTATTTTATGTTTCCATGATGAGAAAATACATCCCAAATCCCTCCCACTTGATCAGCTACGAGGAGATAAAGCTTAGAGATACATTAACATATGAGGAAACACCAATGCTGATTCTAGATAGAAAGGAACAAGAGTTGCGTACCAGGAAAATACCATTAGTAAAAGTCCTGTGGAGGAATCATGTAGTGGAGGAGGCTTTGTGGGAGATAGAGAAGGAGATACCATAGAAATACCCACATCTATTTAGTGGGGACCAATATTAAATAGAGATGAAACATCTATAGCTCAGATAAAGTAAGTTTTGTTTGATATCGTTTATATAGTACAAAGTAATTGATGTATAAGTTGTATTTTAGGTTATAGGATAGGCAGTATTTTGGTTTTGGGAGAATTTTATTTTATGAGTATATTTGTAATATGCAATAACAATAATTGTAACCATGATATTCTTCCACCATAAGTGAAGGTAATTAATAAAATAAGTAGCCAATTTTTCTTAGAAGATGGTGTGTAGCGCATATAGCAAATTTTGACGACAAAATTTTATAAGGAGGGGAGAATGTAGAGATTCAGAAAATAAAAGGAAAATAATGAGTAAAAGTAGGGTGTGTCAACGAATCTCCTGATTTCGCCGATGAAAGCCTATACACGGTTCGTGGACGAGCTTTAGTGCCTCGTCGATGAAAAGATACCAAGAGGAGGACATGCAGACCATTTAGTTCATTGGCAAACTCATTATCCTCATCAATGAACTCCCTTCTTTGGTTTGTCGACGAGTGCACGTGTATTATCGATGAAGCCACTTGGGCAACTACCTATATATAGTCGAAAATTGCATTTCAGTAAGAGAATTATTTTCTTACTATTTCTCTCCCTAAAAATTCAGCCCTCTCACCTTCTCTCTAAGATTCCGGCCCTGTTTCTCCCCAGTTCGGCTATTAGAAGCTACCACGATAATCCTATTGAGATTCTCTACAACTTAGTTATTGCAGAATTTTGGTTTAAAGAGTTCAGACACCATCCCAAAATCAAGATAAGTAGGATATTTTATGGTTTTCATAGTTATCAGTCCTTTTTAAACCCAGATTTTGTATTAGATGTTGATATACTGGTGTTTGGGATGATTAAACTAGGGTGTTGTGATTTCAAAGTTTGGGTTTCCAAACACCGCTAGTATGGGTTAAGGATCCCAACAAGTGTTATCTCAAGAATCCAGGTAAAATGATAAATAGTTTATAGTTTAGAAATGTGAGTATGATAATTATTCTGGACATTCAGTTGATTGACAGGGGGAGATATATATACATGTGCAATTTCAGGGCGTTGAAATTACGAACATTGTAAATGTGAAACAGGGAAGTAATAAACAGTTCTCAAAAAGTCCGGCAAGGGAAATATGTTATGTCAATTGTTGACACTACGAGTCCAATCTTGTTTTGATAATGACAAATCACTTGGTATTTGATCTGTACATCAAGTTTGTGAACAGGAACTATATTAAGCATGTATGGAAAGATAATGAGTCATGGAATCCTTCAAGTAAAGCTTACACATCTTGGCAAGTACCATGGAACTCAAAGAGTACAAGAATCAAGATACAAGCAGCAAAGTTCAAGAATCTCTTGGGAATGGGTATTTAGAGCTTATGTATTTACATTGTCATATGATTTATTTTGAAGCTCAAATATAACTTAGAGTGATTTTAGGTTTCATGCATTTCATGTATATCATTAGGGAACCTGTATGAACTTAGAAATGTTTTCAAATCATTGAAAAATATGTTTTACAAAAGACCCAATAAGAGAATCAAAGCAGATTTTTAACTTAGAAAAGAAAATTTGAGAAAAAGGGGAGTTCGGTCGCCTGAACTTTACTTTAGTAGCCTGAAGAATAAGTTCAGTAGCCTGAAGATTAAGTGCAGTCGCCTGAAGAATTAAATGGGAAAGACAGAACCTGGCAGAGGTACTTCGGTCGCCTGACCCTAGAACCTCAGGCGCCTGAAGTTGTCACTTCAAGAGCCTGAACCCTAGTTCAGTTGCCTGAACTTGCGGGAAAGCCTAAAAAATCATATTTTTATTAAAAACACGCGAGCTATCTGATTGATCCAACGTCTGAGATCAATCCTAAGGGTCATACACTATATATATTAAATGTCTAAACCCTAGAATGAAGAGAGACACCCAAGAAAGAAAAGAACACACCTTGTTGAGAGAACGTTGAAAATCTACTCTTAGTGCTATACGATTGCTTACTTCTCAATCTCTAATCTTCAAACTTGAGCAAATCAACTCAGAGTCACAAAGGGAACTTGCTTACTCTACTGTACTTCAATCTAGTATTGAGGTTTGATCTTTCAAGTTTATTTTCTTAAAAAATTCTCATCTCATTGCTTGTTCTTGACTAAGTATTGAAAAGTTTTGATCTTGAGTGTATCAATTCATATAAAATATATTTTTGAGAAGATCATTACTTGAGAAAACTTATTTAACTTGGCTGATTGATTTTTGATTCATGTGGGTGTTCTTCAAAGGATTTATATTTTGATATATTAAAGCTTGATTAAATATCCTTGGTACTTATAACTATATTTCTAAATTGAGGGATATTTTCTGAAAATTAATATTCTCAGTTTGTGATAGAATATATGGAATAAAGATTTGTGATTTTGATTAAGCTTGTATTCAAGACAAAGATTTTGTTAACGAGTTCACTTCAAACATACTTTTGCATCTTTACAAAAGTGAACCAAGAACCCTAGTTAACTCCGAGGCATTTCAAATATATTTTAACTTGGGAGTTTTGAATAAATCGGGATTTGTGTGTTGATGCATAATCATTCATAAAACGATTGTATCATTTTCATACATTCACAAGCTTCAAGTTATATCATATGTTAATGTGTTAGGAATTTGAATTGTACTCACAAGCTTTTGTTAGAAGCATGTTTTGAGTGTTATTTTACAGATTCTATTGTATACACGGTTCGGTGTGTGAACTGGTGTGTGAGGAAAGAGTTGTATCTCTTGTAAGCAGCAAAGTAGGAGGAAGTTGTACCTCTTGTAAGCAGCGGATTGTATAGGAAGCTCCATCCCACTTTAAGGAGCAGGGTTTTTAGTGAATCCTTGAGTGGTTGCTCAAGGCGAGGACGTAGGCCGGGTTGGCTAAACCTCGTAAAATCGCGTTTGTCTTCTCTCTTCCTTTTATTCTTTATTTTTCGCATTATATTTAAAATCAAGTATATTGCATACATAGATAGGATTGCCACACTCACACGTAATTGAGCAACTAGAAGTAATTGGTAAACTTATAAGAAGTGTGTGAAAGTAAATTAAGTGGCTTAAATTTTTTATATCCAATTCACCCCCCCCCCCCCCCTCTTGGGATTACACCTTAATCAACACCAATTAGTTTAGAAATTTTACCAGTAAAGCATAGTATTTTAAGATGAGTTTCAGAGTATGGTTTTTGAATAAATTACAGCATGGAAATTATACAATATTAGAGATGATATTCATTGAGTTTTATTTAATTTGTATGGCATGAGAAATATTGGATAATTAGAGAATTTTATACAGATCTATAGAATCATGATTATACAGTTTTTACAAAATAATGATATACAACTTATATAGTTTATTTACAGAGCTACGACTATACAGAGGCTTACAAAATTATAGTTTACATGGTTTTACAGAAATATGTCTATATAGTATTTTACGAAACCATGTTTATATAGTATTTTATAGAATCATGCTTATACAGTATTTTATAGAACCATGTTTATACAATATTTTACAGAACTATGATTATATAGCATTTTACAGAACCATGATTATACAGAGCATAGAACCATGACATACAGAAATACAGATTATATAGATTTACAGCTAATACAGCGTCATGGTAAATATAGAGAATTACATAATCATGGTAAATACAGTTTATACAAAATCATGGTAAAACAGATAGATATTATATAGAAATAGTATTATATAGTATCAAACCTTGATGGAACAGAGCAATTTACAGAGCACGGTACCATAGCTATACAGTGTAGATAGTGCAACCACACGTCTTAGATAAAGTATGGTATTGATGATTGTGCCACAGGTATGGTAGAGGGCTCCCTAGCGTCCAGACCAGGGGGAGCGGTCCTTTCATGCTACAAGCATATACAGTATGCATACAGTTAGACTAAATCTGGTAGGCCGACCAGTGTTTACTCCCTCCTACAGGCCACACAACCCTATTATGAGGGGTTAAATCATGACATACATTCATTCAGGGAAGTTTTCAAAATTATGTATATATATATAGTATACACAGAAAATAGAAATGACCTATTATAGTTAGAAGTATGATTGAATATATAACTCAGAAATTATGTATTTTAAATGACAAAGGTTTGCATTATTATACGAATACTTTTGCATGATTTCTCATTTATAGTTTAATTAAAGATTATATTTTGTGTACAAACTCATATGCCACACATTGGTAATAACACGCTTCTCCTTATTGAGAGGTGTCTCACCCCAGCATATGAACATTTCAGGTAACCCAAGGAGATGTGCAGGGTTGGCTCAAAGATAGAGGAGGCGTCTGAGTTGGCATAGTTTTGGGGTGAGTCTTAGGCTGAGTAGTAAAGCCCTCGGTGTTTTGGGATTTTTGGGGAATGATGTACATGTTTGTATATATATGTGTATGGAGGATCTGTAGCACTCTTGTATTGTGTATTTTGGGATATGGTTTGGATATTGATGTTTTTCCGCTACATAGGTATTATATAGAGAATGCACAGGATACCACAGCACCTGCTCTGGGCCGTGATGATGATAGATATTTATATATAGGGTATCAAAGTTATGTTATAAAGTTTTGGGAAAAAAAAAGGTTAGAAATTTTGGGTCGTTACATGGGCAGTTCTATTTTCTAGGTTCCTTCCTCATTTCTACCCTGATTTGTCTGGTAATACCCCTCAGCATCGTGGAGGTATCAATATCCTCTTCACAAGAAGTCTCTGAGTCATCCCTTTCTTCAGCCTCTATGTCTCACCCCAAGGATCAATCTTGAAAATAGGACAGAAAAGAGATAAGAATTCCATTATCATAATCTTCTCAACATAATCATTAAACTAAAATCGAATATACTTCCAAATCTCTAAGTTAAGGACTAGTCCCACAGCCCAGAAATAAAATCATCTAAGGTTTTTCGTGGTTTGTCTAAAACCATCGAATGCTTCAGAAAAATCATAGAAAACTGTCGACATACTACCGCCTCCATGCTACAAGACAAAATCCTACAACTCTCAACACCTAGCCAACCCATTTCCTATCCTCATTATCATCTGTTCCTATACTCTAGTATTAATCATCGTAAGTCTACAGGACCTAAAACCTAATTTTTGAAACCAAACTGTAAATCCCCAAACCCGAAACTAGGGTCTGGAGTGTTATTTAAAATATAGCTCTAATACCACCTTATGACGCCCTGAACCCGCCAAGTGGGGCCCAGGTGCCACATGTTCCATTTACCTGTATCTGATATCATAATCTCACATCAATTATGTAGCGGAAATAATAACAACTCCTCAACAATATACTAGAGTTTCTACATCTATATAATCTCAAAATGTATTCTCCAACACCCAGTATTCACAAACATATATATATATATATATATATATACATATATATACATCTCCAAAACTTAAACAAACCCAAAAATATACATCAAAGTCTGTACCCCCTCTCTCTCAAAAATGCTACACTAGCCTTGAGCTCACTAAGCTCGATCACTCGGAGGTCCTGAAAAAGATAAAATTCATATCGGATGAGACACATCTCAGTAAATCGGAATAAACTAGCACTAGTGTGTGGCTATCATGATGTTTGTGTACATATATATACATACATACATATATACATACATACATACATGCATATATATATATATATATGTTGACATTTTGAGTCTGATCCCTGGTTTTGATAATGACAACTCGCATGTTACTAATATGTGTGCCTAAGTACTTGAACATGTTAATCATTCAGATCACACACATGAAGTGAAGTTGAAGCCAGAAAGACCTTAAACAAGCACATACTCCTTGAATATTCCATAAGAATATGAAGAGCAAAAGAAAGAAGAAGAAGATTTTTATTGTAAATGCACTTATGTTTTAAATTTGGTCTGTAATAAGGCATAGCATGCATGATATGTATGATAAGATCAACATGACCATAGATTGACCATAGGGAAACAAATGACCGTAGGGCACCCTTAGGTCAACCGAAGGTTTACCAATGCCAGCTTTGTTTTTTGGGCTAACTCTTAAAGACCTTACATTGACCATAGGACCCAAATTATTGCATGAAAAAACCCTCTATAACTTAGCATTAAAAAATATGTGATTATGGGTGTCTTTAAAAGCGAGTTAGAAATTGAATGAACAAAGTTCGTGTGTTTGGTCGACTGAACCCCAACACATAGAGCACTTCGGTCGACCAAACCTCTCCAGGGTCAAAAAGTTGACCAGTTGGTCGACCATTTTTAAAGTGAACTGCAATGCCACAATCAACCAAACTGGCACATGGGAAATCTCAATGCCCTGATCAACCAAACTCCTAGTTGTAAAATGGCCCGATCAACCAAATGTTAAACTTCAGTCAACCAAACTTAGTCCGGTTGACCAAACCTTGGAGTTCAAAAATCGCCTCAAGTCTAGTTGATCATCACTGCAGTTCAAAAACACCCTAGTCGACCAAACTGAGCAACCTGGTCGACCAAACCTCAAAAGTGGTCCATCGATCCTCTCGGGTTGTCCAATTTTTGCTGAGTTTAAACAGGGTTATTTTTAACTAAACATGTTTAATATTTTTTCAAAATACCCAGCATGTCCCCAACGATCACATTTTTCCTCAACTCTATATATACCCCTTCATTTGTCTTAATTAACAAGATATTAGAAAAAAATCATTAAGAAAATTTCTTTGAAACTTTTTTATACTCAAACTCCTCTTATTGCTCAAATACTTCCAATCTTTTCAAAGCATACTACCCATACTCTCTTACACTTCTTATTATTAAAATCATTTTGAAGAGAGCATTTGATTAATCTTTGGACATTTATTTTCTTCATTCAAAGCTCTTACTCTCACTTGGTCTTTGTTTGTGAAAATTTATTTTGAGAGTTAGCTTCTTGGATCTCCCATATATTTTAGTAATAAATATTATTGAGAGGAAATTTATATTGGCTACCTTGAAAGACTTGAGCACATATACTTTGTGCTAGCAAAGTCTTCTTGCATTTTTGTTCACTTTGATGTACACCGATTTGCAAGACCATTATAAGGTAAAAATTCTAGCTTCCTTTGAACAAGTTTTTGAAAATATTTTTAGAAGAGATCTTTTGGGGTTGAATCTTTGAAATAGTCACTGTATACACTTTACTCAAAGGTTGTAGAAAGTTATTTTGAGAAAAATCACCATACTCACACTAAGCTTATTTTCATATCATTCGCGAGTGTATTTTAAGCTGTATTGTTGTACACATATGCTTAGCGTAAGAAGCACATTTGATTGTACACAAATTATTCATATTTATTGTATTTCCGATGAATGGTCAGAAAAGGGAGACTAGCCCTATGAATAGTCTCGGACTGGTTCAGACCTGGCTAAGAGAACTAGGTGCACCATCATGGTAAGGTGTTGTAAATAGTGTCGCTCCACTCGTGAAGTGAACATCTAGTGGAATCCTCTTACTTGTGAGCTTGAGGTAGGGATATAGGCAGTATTGGTTGAACCCCGATAACATATCATGTGTCCGTTTTTAATTTCTTACACTTTGTATTCCTGCGCATGTATGTTATATTTGATATAATGTGAATGTCGCGCATGATTTAATTTCCACATATTATTTTCGTCTGCGCAATTGGTATATGCTTAAAAAGACCCTGGGTTGTGTATTATTGCTACTAGTTTAGTTGAACTTAGGAGATATATTTTTAAATACCCAATTTACCCCCCTTTTGGGAATACACCAATTCCAACAATTGGTATCGGAGCCAAGGTTCAATAGGCTTAAACGGTTTTACAAAAGATCGCAATGGCTCGCATTGGTGTATCCCCATTTGGAGAGGGACGATCACCTTCCAGTCCTCCATTATTTTTTGATGTTGATTACACCGCCTAGAAAATTAGAATAAGCATATTTATAAAATCAATGGACTAGAGGGACTGGCAGGTGATTGTCAAAGGAATTTGTATGCTAGCTAATGAAAATGATATTAATTTGATTCATGTAAATTCCCATGCCATGGATCTACTATATTGTGCTTTGAATTCTAATATTTTGCTTGAGATTATGGCACGTAAAAATGCAAGGGAAATCTGGGATGAGTTAGAAAAGAGATATAGAGAGACCCAGGAAAAAGAAATTGCCACTTCAAAAGCTCCAAGCTCAAATGATCAGGTAGTGGCATACAATGAGCATGTAGCATTTGCAGTCAGTGAGATATATGATTCTCACTTCATCTCTTTTGATGACTCATGTTGTGAATGCTTCTATATAACATGTACTGAATCTAATTATAAATCTATTGATGATGTGTGCGATGATTATTTAACAAATATTGTGACATATCTTGTGATGAATCATCTGATAGCCCATGTGATGTTTTGGTTGACAATTCATGCACTAATTCATATGATAATTCTTGTGTTAAATTGTGTGATGAATCATGTGCTAATTTTTAAATGAAAGCATGCTATTTTACAAAGAACTAGAAAAGGATGTACTTAAAATGCATAAGCTTCTAGTTCAGATGTTTAAGCAGAAAACAGTCATAAAGAAAGAAAATAAAACAGTGGCAACACAATTAGACGATCTAAAAGATTATCATGCCACATTAGAACGGAGAAAGATTAAGAAGATATTGAAAACGATCTGCTTAGAAGAAGAAATGGATGTTTATTCTAGAAATACACTCAAAGTTTTAAATGTAAAGAATAATCTTAATAAACCCTTAGAAATTAAAAAGAAAATTTTTTTCCAAAAGGATTTAGGATTATCATATGATTCCCATTCTCATGCCTCAACAAGTAATCATAAGAGTTGTAAGCATAATCTTTCTTGTATTTACAAAACTTACTTACATTGTAAAAGAAAAGGGCACAATCATTTTACTTGCTCATCTAGAAGTGCCAGAGGCTTAGAAAGAGAGATGATGTGGGTGATCATGAAAGAAAACCCCGTAGGACCAAAGGAAGATTGGGATCTAGTAGAAAGTACAAAAAATTTTTATTCCTTCTTAAATCCTAGGATTAGGTTTAGGGGGTAGTGATGACTGTAGGCTTGGGAAGTGGTTGGTGCTTAAAATTAAAATCTTAATATATGCATTCACTATACACTATATTGAATACTAAGAATCTTAAATGATTAAGCCAATATGAGTATTCAAGTAATATATCCAACTTGAACTTAATACGTACATATATATATATATATATATATATATATATATATATCATAATGTCTGCATAAAATGTGAAAAATTGGCTAAAGCATGATTTAGAAAATCCACTTCCAATTGGACAAGGCATCTTTGATAGGTATATATTTCTTTATGCTTAATCCATGCTTGAATTAAAAAAATCTAAAGTTAAGCATACTTTTGTCCATTACACAGAATTGAGTTTTAGGGAATTCGTCTTACCATATATCATTTTACCCTAAGCTCCTTAATCAAAATTGAGTCATCACTCTGGCCTAAAGAACAAATGATAATAAATGCCTATTCCACTAAGTGCTCATTAAAAGAAATCCATCAGAATCAAGTTAGGGGGTATCCACTAAGGGAATCAAGTTTCTCATCTAGTTAAATCTAAATATTTCCCTTGTGCTTTAATTGTAACAAATCCCTAATCTTGGTTGATATCATCCATAGGAAATCATTACCAAACAACGATCATATTCGATAAGGTCTCTTCTACTCACTAGCCAGTATCCTTGCTCCAAAGCATAATCATATCTAAAGGATGCATTCCAATCACCAAAGAGCGTCGGTTACTAGTTATTCACATCCTCCATAAATGCTCTTTTCCAAAATAGTTAGGACATATTCTCTAGCACGAAAACATTCTAAATGATGTCCTGCTTCTTCATGAATGCTTTTTGAACTTAAAGGAAATATAATCTTTAAAAGTATTCATTCAAATTCCCTTCACTTGCTTTCAAACTTTATATAAAATCATTTAGAGCTTCATCCTCATTAATTAAGTTAAATGGCTAATATGATTGGCATAGCTTTCAACATATATGAAAATGCAAAGTTTCACGAAACCTATGCACGAACCTTAAAGTTTAATGCCAATTGAACTTGTGTCTCTCAAATTTTGAAGATCATAAGAAAAGAGGCAGTTATAGGCTTTGTACATTGAAAGAATATTGATTGTGACTTTTTGGTCCGTTAAAGCCCATGCATTCAAAGCCAAGCTTAAATTATTGAAAATCTTGTATCTCTTGGCTAAAGAACTAGAAAACGAAAAAGGCATTAAAATGAGATGAGTGCATAACTCAGGGGGAGCTTTTATCCTTCATGACTATTAAATTAAAATGCTCTCATAATCATATTTTATATGCCCTAACGAATAACAACATTGTACTGAATGCAAATCTATCCACTGTTCTCTACTATTTATTTTCCTTGATGGATAGTTTATTTTTTGTCAATTGATAATTGCTACCTGGTCGCATGTTTAGTTTAAAATGCCTCCTGCATGGCAGATACAGTGGATGTGAATTGCATGATGGTAGTGGATTATAAGTTGTTGCATGCCTTATATATGAATATTTTGTTGAGAACTACCATCTATGCGGTACAAGTTTTATAGGACAATGTCTGATTTACAGACGACAAGTTGTCAAAATTTCAACAGGAATTTTCCCAACTTAAAACCATGTACAAAGATGATTATGTTGAAATAATTGTTAAAAATATTTTTGAAAGGATGTGTGAAAACAAATTGAATATTAAACTTCATCCATACATAATCATCATATACTTAGGGGGAGCTGAGCTCCAGTTGTAGAGAGAGAAAGCATAAAAGATTCATTTGCATCACGTTTAGCTGTTTGAATATTGAGGCTCTTCGGAAAACCCTAAACATCATATCTAGTGCTTAAAAGTCTATGAATAGATATCATTTCATGTCTTAGTATATACTTTCTGATGCATTTGAAGGCTCTAGGGAGACTATACTAGTTACAATGCTTGAAATGAATTAATCAATATCCAGTGTAGTTATGATAAAGAAATTTAAAAATAAAATAAATTGCTTATATTGCTTGGTATGCTTAATGAATTAAATATTTGATTAGTATAAGCTATTTATTTCATCTAAGATAGGATTTAAAATTTATAGGGGGAGACCTTAAGCTAAAATTACTATCTTGTTATGCTCACCCATTTTTTTTTTCGGCTTAGATGTGCTTTAAGTTGTATTGTGGCATGTGCTTAAATGTAGTAATTTCATTGAACATCTTAAAGCTAAAATGTATTGTTTTTCCATAAACTATTTCAAAGTTTGTCATATGATCTTGCTCTTAAAATTGTCCATTTCTTTGCATCCATATGGTTATGATTCTAGTTATATTATAAAACTGTACTTAAATACCAAAGCAGAAAAAATTTGCTTGCTTGCATTAAATTAAAGTTTCTTTTTCAGCAAACACATCCCCCAACACTTCTTAAAAACATCATATGGGGTATATATATTATATATATATATATATATATATATATTTTTTTTTTTTATTTACACTTTTTTTTTTTTTGGCAAGAAAATGATTTTACATGCAACTTATCTTGTTTTCTTGCTTGTGTGTTTAACTATCATATTCTTTGATTATAAAACTATTCATGCCCAAATACTATATGATAAAAGGGAAAAAAATTTCTACGCTTAAAGATTAAAAAGGGGGAACATTTTTAAAAGTGGGGAGTCTTGGCCTAATAAGGCTTACAATTCTTATTTTGATAATAACAAATCAATGATATGTTTAATATGTTTCAAGTAAAAGTTTTTCAGGAAAGTGACAAGTGCATAAGACTATGGATTATAAATAATTCTTAAATAACAAAGAGCATGAGGAATAAAGTTGTACTAGTGAAAAAGCTCAAACAAAAGATTGAAACCACAAAGATGATGGAAAAACAAGATTGAAGATCAAAGAATTATGATTTTAAGGATGTTCTAAATGTAAGTACTTCAAAGTTAATTTCAAGTATAAATTGGATTGAAGTTTAAAAATTTTAGAAATATGTTTTTATATATATATATATATATATTTTAAAGAATATTTTCTAAAATCAATAAAAAGAAAGGGTTTGAGAAAAGAAAATTTTCAAATATTAGGGGCCAGGCGATTGCCATGATATGGTAGGCAACTGCCACATTAAGAAATAATTGTTTTAAAAAGTCAGTAGTTAGACAGGCGATTGCTTAAAACCTGTCAGGTGCCTACGTGAACAAGCCAAGCGACTACCTTCGTTCTGGCAGGCGACTGCCAGCATTCTATGTTGAGAGATTGCTCTGTGATAGGCGACTGCCACTCGAACGTTGACATTAAATCTCTCAATGGGAAGATCTTTTAAACCACATTTTTGGACATATTTATTTAAAAATACTTGGAAATGATTTTAAGGAATCTTTGGGAGTAATGAATGGCTTCTAAAACATCTATAAATAGTCCAAATCTTCAAAGGTTTCAAATGAGAAGCTATATTCAAAGGTTTTTGAAATTAAGCAATATTCAAAGTCTTTCAGATCCAGAAATCTTCAAAAGTCTTTAGAGCAAGCAACCATCAAAAGATTTTAGATCAAGCAACCTTTAAAGGTTTTTAGCTCTAGCAATCTTCAAGCATTCAAAATTCTCAAAGGATCTAAAACTCTCTTGTGTTCAAATTTCTAATTTGCTATTGATTTATATTTTGAAGCAAAGCTTTTAAAAAATCAGAATCTTTCATTTTTTGAAAATCATTTGGTGATTCATACTAAGTATTGAGCTTCACATTCTTTTATATTTGAATTACCTTGAAGTATCATTGTACTGATCATTGTACAAATCTACTCTGCTGTGAGAGTTTTTCTTTTGTACACAAAATCTTTTTATCTTGATTTTTAGACGATTCAAAGTTGTTGAGTCGTTGGACCAAATGAGGGATTGTTGTTTGGAGAGGCAAGCTCTAGCCTAACAGAAGGAGTGGTTATAAGCAGGTATCGTTCCACCCGGTAACGGAACTGATATAGTGGTACCCTTTGGTATTTTGCCAAGGGCGAGGACGTAGGCTGTGTTGAAGTTGAACCTCGTAAAAATCTTGTCTTTCTCTCTACTTTACTTTATATTCTTTACTTACTATTGTTGTATGGTTTGGAAGTGCAAGTTGCAGGTTTTCAAGTGAGAAAGAAACAAAGGTACTTGATATTTAGAAAGTATGTTTTGGTTAACAGTTTGCGGAAACCCAAAAGAGAGTACATTGGTTAATTTGCGAAAATCTTGATCAAGTAAAGTACATGCTAAAAGCTTACAGGGAAATCACAAAAGCTTTAATATTATTGGTTGAGTGATTGAATTACTTTGATTTCATTAATTGACTTGTAAATTTAAAATTTCAGTATTTTTAAGTGTGATTATCATTTATATTTTTTTTTTCTGGGTATTAAAGTCAAAATCTTAAAAAATCATTAAAATTCAAAAAGAATCCAATTCACCCCCCCCCCCTCTTGGGAAGCTATTCCGTATTTTAATTAGTATCAGAGCCTAGTTATAGAAATTCCTAACAAGAAACTATAAAAATATCTAGTGGCAAACATTGGAGTAGCACCCTTTGGTGAAGGACAATCCTCAACCCGTCCACCAATCTTTTGTGGACACAATTATACTTTTTAGAAAAAGAGAATGGAAATATATCTCTAACACATGCATTGGAAAGCTTGGGAAGTTGTTATGGATGGAAATCTTATCCCCACTAAGTTAGTTGATGGAAAACATATTCCAAAAGAAAAGAAAGACATGACCGACTTAGATTATAAAAATGCTTCAAATAAATGCAAGTGCTATAAATGCGTTATATTGTGCATTAGATGCTAATGTGTTTAATCGAGTCATGGCCTGCGAAACAGCTAAGGAGATTTGGGATAAACTAGAAGTAACTTATGAAGGAACCGTTGATGTTAGAGACAATAGGATAGACATGCTAACAAGTGAATACGAAGCATTCAAAATGAATTCTGATGAAACGATATCAAGCATGAATACCATATTTACCCACATAATAAACTCTTTAAGTGCCTTAGGAAAAACCTATACTACATATGAAATGATCAGAAAAATTCTAAGAGGCCTACCTTCTATTTGGGAACCAAAGGCCAACCAATATCAAGAAGGTAGAAACCTAGACGACTTCTTGGATGAAATCATAGGTCACTTCCACATATGAAATGGCATTGAGAAAGGAATCCGAACCAAAAGCATTAAAAGATCCATAGATTAAAAGTATCTAGCCATTGCACTAGTGAAGAAGAAAGTGAAAACCAAGTGACACTAGATCAAGATGAATGACATTCGTTACTAAGAGATTTTAGGAAAATTTATATAAGAAATTAAAAGGTTTCCCAGAAAGTTTAATAAAAAGAAAATGAAAAAGAAATACAAGTAGGGGGAAGCACATAAAGTTAAGAATGAACTACCAAGTGTTATCATTGCAAAAAAGCCAGGACATATTAACCGGAGGTGTCCATTATTCAAGAAGACAAGACGAAAAAGAAGGAAGAATGAAAAGCACTTGAGACGACTCAAGCTCCAGCGAAAATAAAACCGAATCAAGTGAAAAGAGATGAGCAAATATACGTTTCATGGCCCCAACAATAAGAAGGTAAATTCTTTATTACCTTTCAACAGACTCTCAACATATGTCTTGTGATGAGCATGTGATAGTTGTCTTCTTATAAGGAATTGCCAAAACTGAATGTATTTTCATACATAAAAGATGTATAAAGTGTTAAATGGCATCTAACTCGAAAGATTAGAATCAAGAACTAGTAAAAGAAAAACAGGATCAATTCAAAAGTATTAAAGAGAAAGAAATACTTATCTTAAGAAACGGAAGAAGAAATAAAAACAAGAAGTGAGATAAAAACTCATAAAAATGATTTGAAAAGAAAGATTTAGAAATAGATTAACTCAAAAAGATAGTTGAGGCTAAAGAAAGATTTCTGAATTTACTAAAAGGTAAAGAAAACTTTGAAAAGATGATTGGACAGCAAAGGCTTCATGGAAAACAAAAAAATGATAGGCTACAATGGTAAAAACAAATAAAGGAATAAAAAAGTATTACATGGGATATTTTGTGAAGGAGCTCAGTTTTAGCTAGCACGTCATCAATACAAACATTGAACACAACCACTGGCTATATGTGCAAAACCTAAAGGGTCATGTGATGTTCAATGCCCATTAAAGAAAAAATATGTTAAAAGTTCAAGGAGGAATGGAAAACAAATAATGGAACCAAACAATAAAACAATGAAAGTAAAAAAGAACTTGGTCCAGAAAAACTAAAAAACCGTGTCCCCTCATTATAGTTTGCCTTAGGACACCAACGACAACGGGACAAATGGTACTTGGACAGTGGTGCTCAAGGTATATGACCGGGGGGGTTGACAAGATCAAGTTCCACTACCTTAAAACAAAAGGCTGGGGGATATGTCGCTTCGGGACAATGCCAAAGGTAAAATTGTTGGATTGTAAAAATTGGTAAAGAATCTTCAATCCATAGATAATGTGACTGATTAGTGGAAGGCCCTAAAACATAATTTAAGTCTAGACAAATTAAGTGATAAAGGTTCGAAGTAATTTTCATGAAAGGCAATGTGTTAGCCAAAATCCAAAATAAAGCAATCTATTATGGTCATAGAATAAATAAGTTTATTGTATAAATCGTTGAGAAATAGCAATCAAAAACATAACTTGTTTAACAGCTATGAATGAAGTAAGTTGGTTATGGCATAGGAAAATAGGACATGCTAGCATGGACATACTATCTAAATTCTCTCAAGGAGAACACATCTTTGTAAAAGGTTTACCAAATATTAAGTACATAAAAGACAAGATGTATGATGCATGTCGAAAGGGAAAACAAGTAAAAACAAGTTTTAAAAAGAAAAAATTCATATCCACCAAAAGACCCCTAGAACTCTTACACTTAAACCTATTTGGTCCAACTAGAACCTTAAACTTAAGTGGAAAACAATATGCTTTTGTAATAGTAAATGATTTTTCAAGATTTACTTAGGTAATCTTTTTAGTAAACAAAGATGAAGCTTGTAACCAATTAATAACCTTATGCAAGAAATTACAAAATGAGAAAGGCTATAATGTAACAAGCTTTAGAAGTGACCAAGGAAGAGAGTTTAAAAATAAGGAAGTTGAAAAATTCTGTAATGAACATGGAATAACTCACAATTTTTCAACACCTAGAACTCCACAACAAAATGGAGTTGTTAAAAGGAAAAATAGAACTTTGCAAGAAATGGCAAGAACAATGCTCAATGAAAATAGTCTACTTAAATATTTTTGGGCAGAAGCTGTAAATACAACATGTTATATTGTAAATAGGGTATCAATAAGATCAAAAATAGATAAAACACCATATGAACTTTGGAAAGATAGAAAACTAGATATGTCCTACTTTCATGTATTTGGTTGTAAATGTTTTATATTAAATACTAAAGATGATCTAGGAAATTTGATGCAAAGTCGGATAAAGGTATCTTCTTAGGATATTCTACAAATAGTAAAGCTTATAGGATTTATAACAAAAGAACTTTGTCAATTATGGAATCAATTCATATAACTTTTGATGAATCAAATCATTATGACATAAAAGATATGAATGATGAAAAAGAAGTCACTTCACAAAAGGAAGAAGTTCTTGAAATAAAAGAAGAAAAGAATAATGATGCTCTAAATGAAAAATTTTCAGCGAATCTGAAACTTCCTAAAGAGTGGAAATATGACAAAAATCACCCAAAAGAACAAATTCTTGGTGAAACATCAAAAAGAATAACCACTAGAGTCTCACTAAAAAATATTTGCAATCATTATGCATTCTTATCCCAAGATGAACCAAAAAATATTGAAGATGCTTTAAATGATGATTCTTTGATTATAGCTATGTAAGAGGAATTAAATCAATTCGAAAGAAGTCAAGTATGGGAACTAATACCAAAACCCAAAGATAAATCAATCATAGGAACTAAATGGATGTTTAGAAATAAGAAGGATGAAAATGGAGTTGTTGTAAGAAACAAAGTTAGGCTAGTAGCACAAGGGTATAATCAAGAAAAAGGAATTGATTATGATGAAACTTTTGCACTTGTGGCAAGGATGGAAGCTATTAGGATGTTTTTAGCCTATGCAGCCCATGAGGATTTTAAGTTATATCAAATGGATGTGAAGAGTGCATTTTTAAATGGATATATAAATGAAGAAGTATATGTTAAACAACCTCCAGGGTTTGAAAACTGTAAAAATCCAAACCATGTATTCAAATTAACAAAAGCCCTTTATGGTCTAAAACAAGCTCCAAGAGCTTGGTATAAGAGGTTAAGTAAATTTTTACTTAAAAATGAATTTACAAAAGGCCGGATATTATGTTTAGTGTATGTATGTGTGCAAGGTTTCAGTTAGCTCCTAAGGAATCACACCAAACAGTAGTTAAAAGAATTCTTAGGTATCTATTAGGCACACTTGAACTAGGATTATGGTATCTAAAGGATTCTAAATTTGAAATGATTAGTTATACAGATGCAGACTTTGCTGGATGTAAAATAGATAGAAAAAGCACAAGTGGAATGTGTCATTTTCTAGGACACTCTTTAGTTTCATGGTCTTCAAAGAAACAAAACTCTGTAACATTATCCAAAGCAGAAGCAGAATACATTGCTACTGGAAGTTGTTGTATACAAACATTGTATATGAAACAGCAATTAAAAGATTTTCAAATACAATATCAAACTATTCCTATCAAATGTGACAACACAAGTGTTATTAATATTTCAAAAAATCTAGTATCTCACTTAAGAACAAAACACATTGACATAAGACATCATTTCTTAAGAGATCATGTGCAAAACGAAGATATAATGCTAGAATTTGTAAATACACATGATCAATTAGCATATTTTTTCACAAAACCTTTGTCAGAAGAAAGATTCATATTTATAAGAAGAGAATTGGGCATGCTTCATAGTCGTGAAGTAATTTAAACATTGTTCTGCATGGCAGGCGACTGCCAGGCTACTGTCTTTTAAAATTCCACATAGGCAGGCACCTGCCACATTCAAGCAGGCGACAGCCTCGCGGTGGGTAGGGTTTAAAACCCTGTTATAAGTCATTTTAAAACCCACCAGGTGCCTTCTCATTCATCTTTCTCTCTTATATCCTTCGGCTCTACCTTTTTTCCACACACATATCCTGTTCAAATCATCTTGCAACCAAGGTTCAAATCCTTCCTACTCACCAAAATCATGAACCTAACTTAGGGTTTCCTTGTTTCTGTTCTCCATACAAATATGCCTCGATCCAAATCCATTAGTGTCAAGGGATTCTTATCTTCAACAAGGATCAATAACAATGAGGTGGAGAAATGGTTGGTAACTCCACACATTAAGCACCTTTACCGAAATCAAATTGCTTTAGCTGAACCTATTTTAGGTAAGGTTCTTGACGTAACGTCCTTTAATTCAGATTTCCCCAAAATCATAGAACTCTTTAAGAACATTGGATGGGATAAGTTTATTACCTACCAAGCTAAAGGATATTATCCCAATGTAGTACAAATTTTTTATGCAAACATGGAATGATGCGATAATGGAATCAAAACCAATTTGCTTGAGAAAAATATCCATCTAACTTCCATATCCTTGGGAAAGATTCTTCGAATTAAGCCAGGGGATTTTGAGGTTCATATTATTGAGAAGCAATGGATTATGGCTCAAGGTTTTACTCCACAAGATTTTTTGCCCCTAGTCATGACATAAACTCCTGTTAATTTTGGGCATCCTCCACTTTATAAGCAGCTTAATCTGAAAGCCCTAATTCTACACAAGCTCATTACAAACAACATCTTACTAAGATCTGGTTCTCATGATCACATTTCATTTTTGGATTGTTTTGTAATGTGGTGTATTCTCAAATGAAAGAAGATGGATCTTCCAAGTTTAATTATCCAATGGATTATCATGAAAGTTGATGCTCCTCGTATTGTTCTACCATATGCTGGAATGTTGAATATGGTTTTTGCTCATTTTAATTTTTTAACACCATCATTCAACTTCACTAGCAAGACTTATTATGATATCTTCTCTGATGCCGTTCTTAAACGGATGGGCTATAAGAATTCTCCTCAAGGGTGGTTTCATAAAGGACATCAGAATGTCTCATCTGCTCCACCACCTCCTTCAGCTTCCATCCCAACACCTTCAATTCAGCTTTATCCAGAAACTCCTTCATGGTTTATTCCATTTTTTAATCATTATATGACGTTCAGTGATGGTATGAAATCTGGTCTTCGTACTCTGGAAGAGAAGGTTACCACCATAGAAACTCAGTGTTCACATATTGATAAGTGAGTTGATAACATTGAGCAACAGTTGGCCAGTTCTTCTAAAGGAAAATCCCCTATGAATATCAGCTCTACTACATCCAGTGAAGATGAATATGGTAACCAAGAAGAAGGAGATGATGAATCTGATGAACAAGAGGAAGGAGATGATGAATTTGATAAACAAGAGGAAGGAGATGATGAAAGTGAATCTATGGAAGCTTCTGATTGATATGTTTTCATCTATAAGCTATTTATCACTTTTATGTGTTGTTATGTATTTAAGCTTTATCGGATAGGCTGTTCTTGATATTCTAAACCTAGTACTTTGTCTTGTAGAATTTCTCTATTTTTGTATTTCTTTCTCCTTTTTGGATTGATGTCCAAAGGGCGAGAAATATTTAAGAGAAGTGAGTGCAAAAATATGATATAAATAATGATTTGAAAAACCTTAAATGGATGGATAAATCTTTGATGTTATCTTTGTACTTGTATGTATGGTTTATTCATGGATTATCTTTTGGACTTATACACATGAATTGTATCATGCTTATTGATAAGGGGAGATTTATATTATCTTTGTACTTGTATGTATGGTTTATTCATGGAATATCTTTTGGACTTATATACATGAATTGCATCATGCTTATTGATAGGGGGAGCCATGAATATTAAAATCTTATTATTTTTACTCTCGATTTGTCGTCATCAAAAAGGGGGAGATTGTTGGCCTAATAAGGCTTACAATTCTTATTTTGATGATAACAAATCAATGATATGTTTAATATGTTTCAAGTAAAAGTTTTTCAGGAAAGTGACAAGTGCATAAGGAAGACTATGGATTACAAAGAATTCTTAAAAAACAAGAGCATGAGGAATAAAGTTGTATTGGTGAAAAAGCTCAAACAAAAGACTGAAACCACAAGGATGATGGAAAAACAAGATTGAAGATCAAAGAATTATGATTTTAAGGATGTTCTAACTGTAAGTACTTCAAAGTTAATTTCAAGTATAAATTGGATTGAAGCTCAAAAATTTTAGAACTATGTTTATATATATATATATATATATATATATATATATATATATATATATATATATATACTCTAAAGAATATTTTCACAAATCAACAAAAAGAAAGGGTTTGAGAAAAGAAAATTTTCAAATATTGAAGGGCCAGGCAACTGCCATGATATGGCAGGCGACGGCCACATTATGGAAGAGGTGTTTTAAAAAGTCAGTAGCTAGACAGGCGACTGCCTAAAACCTGTCAAGCGCCTGTGTGAACAAGCCAGGCGACTACCTTGGTTCTAGCAGGTGACTTCCAGCATTCTTTGTTGAGAGATTGCTCTATGACAGGCGACTGCCAAGTCGTGGCAGATGACTGCCACTCGAACGTTGGCATTAAATCTCTCGACAGGAAGATCTTTTAAACCACGTTTTTGGACATATTTATTTCAAAAATACTTGGAAATGATTTTTAGGAATCTTTGGGAGTAATGAATGGCTTCTAAAATATCTATAAATAGTCCAAATCTTCAAAGGTTTCAAATGAGAAGCTATATTCAAAGGTTTTTGAAATTAAGCAATATTCAAAGTCTTTCAAATCCAGAAATCTTCAAAAGTCTTTAGAGCAAGCAACCATCAAAAGATTTTAGATCAAGCAACCTTTAAAGGTTTTTAGTTCTAGCAATCTTCAAGCATTCAAAATTCTCAAAGGATCTAAAACTCTCTTGTGTTCAAATTTCTAATTTGCTATTGATTTATTTTGAAGCAAAGCTTTTAAAAAATCAGAATCTTTCATTTTTTGAAAATCATTTGGTGATTCATACTAAGTATTGAGCTTCACATTCTTTTATATTTGAATTACCTTGAAGTATCATTGTGTTGATCATTGTACAAATCTACTCTACTGTGAGAGTTTTTCTTTTGTACACAAAATCTTTTTATCTTGATTTTTAGACAATTCAAAGTTGTTGAGTCGTTGGACCAAATGAGGGATTGTTGTTTGGAGAGGCAGGCTCTAGCC